>NW_027656626.1:0-74990 GCF_964235325.1 Thermobia domestica
CTCCTGGTTAAAGTGGAATCAAAACAACATAAGTTCCTGCTAAGAATCGAACCCGGGTCTTGCACGCCAAATGCTCGTACGCTAACGGCTTAGCCACGAAGGTATAGTGAAAAAGGGCCTAAAAAATGAAGATGGCATTTCAGTAAGAGTGAGAATGATTAGTTGTACGCGGTTTACAGATAATATGGCATTTGCTGCAAAATCTAGAGAAAAAATTACTAATATGTTGGAAAACTTGAGGAAGATTAGTGAGGAATATGGGATGAAAATAAGTGTTAGAAAGACAAAAGCCATGGTAATTGGAACGAAGAAGTTGGTGTCAAATACAGAAGTAGGAGGGAGAAATAGAATAGGTGACTAGTTTTCGACACCATAATTACTGATGATGTGAAATGTGAACGTGAAGTAAAAGCAAAGATAGGTATGTGGAAAGAAGCCTTTAGGAGAAGAAAATACTATTTAGTCTGATCTTGAAAAAAGATTTCAGAAAAAAACATAAAATGCTTCGTTATGTGACAGAAACTCAAAAGCGCGATGAAAAACAACTGGAAGCTTTCGAAATGTGGGTGTGGAGAAGAATGGAGAGAATTAGCTGGATTGAGCTAAAAATGAATGAGAGGGTCTAAGAAATGGTGGGGGAAAATAACAATTTTAAATATTATTAAGAACAGAAAGATAAACTGATTGGAACATTGGCTAAGAAGGACCTTTATCATGAGGAACGTGCTAGAGAGTATGGTGGAAGGAAAGACAGGGAGGAGCCGAAGGAGACTACAATTAATGGACGATATCAAAACAGAAGAATCGTACGTGAAGACGGAAGATGTTAGCGGAAGATTGTGGAGCATGAAAGCTTCTCAGTTGCGGCAAGTACATGCGTACACATGCATTCATCTATTTTCGTCTTTCTTTTGTTTCATTCTTTTCTTTTCTTTTTCAAAAACAAATATTATAAGGACACTACATTGTGACTTCCTCCAACCTGTTGTTTAGGGTTGAAATCCATATCAAGAGTAAGGGGTGAAACCCAGGGGCGTCATTTAGGGGGGACAGGGAGGGGCATTTGCCCTCCCCCTGAGTTTGAAATGTATATAGATTTTATCAACAGAATAGTAGTAAATCAGTGAAAAACGCGAAATTTTACTTATATTAAGGGGTCTTGCCCCCCCCCAAGCAAAATCTCAAATGACGCTCCTGGTGAAACCTACCAAATGTTGCGAGTTTTGCACGTGCATATAACGTGATTTCAAAAAAAATCCAGCACATGTAAAAATTACAAATTGCCTGGGTTCGTCTGTCAAGGTAAACGGGAGGGGGGACTTGGCCCCTCCCACCTAGTTTCAAAAAGAATTCATTCTGTCATAAATATCGTAAAAATTCTTTGATTTTTGATAAATATAGTTAAAGTTTTGTTTAAGATTAGAAGTTACTCTTATTGAATTTTGTTGAAACTAGTCAGAGAGAACAGGATAAATTTACGCCATCTTGTGAAAGCATATTTATCATAACTTTCTTAGGAATTACGTGATTTTCATGAAACATTGAATATACCTTCATTGAAACTTTTGAAGCTTTTTGACATCAACGGAGCAAATTGAGCACAACTTTAAGATCATAGTTTCAGAGTAACTTCAGTTAACAGAAAATAAAATAGAGACTGTGTTTCTTTGGAAGCTAAACAGACACTGCTGTTAGTTGGGATTCAAAATTTGGGATCTTATAGAATCTGGATCCGGATATTACAGGATCCGGATATCCGAGATCTAGATCCGTCTGGCCATCCCTAATTCAAATTAGTGAAGAACGAGCTAATGAAAATCTCCAACTTTCTAAGACGCTGGCTTCTACCCGTACAATGTTCAATATCACTAGTATGGTTGTGCCCTGACTCTATTAATTTCATAAATGAGGTAAAGGCATATTCCCTTCCTCGCCATTTGGGCCAGATCGCTGCACGGCTATGGGTGGTATGAACATGAAACATCGACCCTTTTTATATGAGATGAAATGGTCAAAATCACACTCAGCCGCCTTTAGCCTCCAGATGCCAATACACTTGGAAACTCAGATTAATCGTCGATCGACGTTGTGAATAAGGATATAACGAAAATAGATATAGTCCCAACTGGGGATCGAATATAATGGGTCCGGTTAATTTATGAAAGGACTTGTCTATAGAATATGACACTGTGGCTATAAATTATATTGAAGTCTTCTGGATCTCTACTTGTCGATTCAGCATGTGATTTGTTTGGATATATGTGTGCTTCATGATATCACTCGTAAAACTTTTCCAATTTTAATGAATTTTCTTTCTTCTTCTTCTTCAGATTTAGTAAATATATAGATTATTGTTTGGTGATGGAAATGGTCAAGAATTAATAGGTAAAACAAAACTTGACTTTATGTTCAAAGTTTGCGTATAAACATTACTGTCTGAAATGTCTGTTCTTTGGCATTCCTTCGTTCTAAGTAGTGTTGCCACGAGACGAGACATTTCTCGTGTCTCGTCTCGTCTCGTCACGTAAACGAGATGAGACACGAGACAGAACCCTTTTAGACGAGACACGAGACGAGACAGACTACTTGTCCCGTCTCGAAAACGAGACGAGACACGAAACGAGACGGGACGTCTCGTGAAAAGTCTTGTCTCGTCTCGTGTCTCGAAAATGAAAACACTGGCAGGAATGGCCAAGATTGAAATTGCCAGTGGTCATATAGATTGCAAAAGGAAAATCCCCTTTGTGAGAAAACATGTTGAAAAGCCTTCATAGAAAAGTGTTCTCTGTCTATTGAATGAAAGAGTCGTGATACATGAGCTTCCAGGAATATCATCCTTAATGTCTTGTCCCCAATCCCCGATGCTCTAAACTGAGGAATTCTCATTTTTTTCATTTCTGGCTGGAATGATGACAAACAAAATCAAAGATATGGAAGATTTTTACAAGGTCAAGAAACCGAACTACCACCACCATCTATTCAATTTGAAAACTGGGTAAGGTCAACACTCATTACAGGCTGTAGTTGAAAGTTCTGGCTGAGATGGCGGAAGAGAACAGAACAGACTACCCTTGTCTTTATTCTCTGTTGGCGGTATTCTTTTTCCTATATGAACCGAAAACGGCAATTGAAGTATGTCATCTTGCAACTAAAATTTTGTCTTCTCTCTCCCTCCCCCCTCTCTCTCTCTCTCTCACACACACATACACATAAAAACACACTTTTACCATTTTACCAATCGCTCGCTTACTATAGAGCAGTCATGTTGTAAAATTCACCTCTTCGTTTGGAAGGCAGGCGAAGGACAAAGAAAGGAAAGATATTATCGACGAACCCTTCAAATTGTTTACTTTCAGCAAATTTATGATACTAACAATAACACTTTATGTGAAGAGGTTTTACAGGGGGACCTTCGTTTTGTTACGCGGAAATGTTTGATCTGACCAGAGTGTGAAATTGCCCTCTGCTTCCATGTTGAGAGGGGAATACTTCCCTTTCCTAGTAAATAATATTCGTTAGGACCTCAATTATCTTCAGAAATGGTTTCTTACAGAGTGTAAAGAACATTTGGTATAATATTTATGGAACTCCGTTGAAAGCAGAAAATATGAGAATGATCAAAATTCGAACATTGAAGAACATAATTAACAGAAAAGAAATATGATACCCAAACCATATTTTTAAACCTGCTATAAAATGTATATCCTATATGTTTACTAATTCCTTACTCCCATGAAAGTATCCTGGGGAGGATATTCTCTCCAATTTTTTCAGACTGAAATTCTTTTATCCCATACGATTTCGCGCCCTGACACAATACGAAAAAACAAATGCTGTTAAAATCCATACACATTTTAACACGTTCCCTTCTGGGTCTCAACCCGGGGTCTATCGATGGTCTAGCCGATGATCTATCGCTGCAGACCGTTCGGCTTGGTATGAAGATGTACGTTGTATCATTGAGAATCGATCACGATAATATAAGAAACCAAAATGGCCAACCAAAGATCAACTCTTTTTTTTCAGACCACTAGGTAATCTGGGTGTACTGTCATGAGTTTGTGACACAAACGGGGCAACCACCACATAGTAGCACACACCCCGCGGTTATGGGAACAGATTTGAACCATGGAGGTGAAGACTGGCCCCAAGCATTCTTTCGTCCGATGTGTCGTTCAGCCCCCATTACCATGGCACTTCAAGTAGAGTTTACTGTGCAGTAACATATAAAATTTCAATCAAATACTTTCCATTACTCAATAAAATTATTTGGTTCCGAGCTTTTTTTTTAAAAAAAAAAAAAAATTGCAACAAATCTAAAGATGCTAAAATGAAAAGTAGTTTTTGGATTGGTATTTGTTAACATCGTGAAACCAAAAGGCTGGAATACATGAAATCAAAGTGTACACACATATCTATCTCTCTATTTATCTATATATCTTTCCATCTCTCTCTCTCTCTCCCTCTATATATATATATATATATATATATATATATATATATATATAATATATATATAGGCACTATAAAGCAAGTGGGCTGACAGTATAAGATAGTGTCGGGGATGGTGACACCTTTACATCGAACTTTGCTTGTCGTGTAAACATTATTTGACATTAGTGTCTTCATCTTCGACGTACCTATGAGCAATTTATTGTATATTCGTGTATTGAAACTGATGAAACAAATTTCAATGTTTCAGAATGTAAAAAAAAAAAAATAAAAAGCCATTGTCGAGAAGCCTCAAACAACTAACAGCAGATATATATTATCTTCTAAACTATTTGTCCTTGCCTTGTGAGCTTATTTGAATTTATTTTTAAGACCTTTAGGCAACTTTGGCTGAATGGATGATGATGGAAAAATTATTGGAATGAAGAAAGTGGTAGGATACTAGAAAACTTCGAGAAAACATACACATTCAAAAAATGAAATGAAATGAAATGAAATCTTTGAGTTTTACGTCCCATGGTTATGCCGGTTAGGCTAAAGGAGACAGTGATGATGAGTAATGAATGAAATGATGTAATGAAGAAAGTGGGAGGAAACGGGAGAACCCCGAGAAAACCCAAGCACACGGTGTTTGTCCACCACAAAGTTCACTTGGCGGGGGCTGGGGTCGAACCCGAGACCCCAACGACCAGAGGTGAACGCTCTACCACTGAGGCACTGCGGTCCCCCCACACATTCGATATTTGTCCACCACAAAGCTCACATGGCACTAACCGAGATCGAACCGACACGAGAGGTGAAGGTTTCACGGTGTAGCTACCGTGACATTTATTATCTTGAGTGTTCTGGGTAATACTTGTAACTTAATTGTATCTTGATTAGCATGGTGCAGCCTGCTACATTTTACTTTCGTTCCCATGCTATGCTGCTATATTTTTTACGAGACAAGACGAGACAAAACGAGACAAACGAGACGAGACGCGACAGAACCTCTCGAGACGAGACACGAGACGGGACGAGCACATTTTTTCGAGACGAGACATGCTTTTCACGAGACGAGACGAGACAGCCTGAAGTCTCGTCTCGTCTCGTCTCGTGGCAACACTAGTTCTAAGAATATGCATTTCAGTGAAAATATAATGATAAAAGTCCACAATACCACTTCTTCCCACACCTCCCCTCAACCCTTCTAACATCCTGTGTCGAGACAGCTGAGCTTGGACTTAAACGACATCGTGAGTGCCACTATTCATCTCAGCGACTCCGAAAACTATGGACTATTGGTCGTTTCGACTATTTTCATTTGTTAGTTCTTTTCCATCTTTCGCTCGCATCCCTTGGCCGATGGGGGATGATTGTAGACTTAAACAGAACGAAGAGAGTGACTGTTTACCTCAGAGACTCCGAGAACTATGAATTAGATATTAATATCGATCGTTTTCAATTATTTTAACATGCCACTCACTTCTCACCCCACTCCTCACTACATGCTGATGTGCATGAATTGAGTTTTATCCAATTCGGACTTAAATGCCATCGGATAGTTACTATGCATCTCAGCGACCCCGAGAAATACACAGGGAGGCCCAAAAGTAGGTAACACCGCTGCATTTCTAGTTTGAGTCTATTTACTTCGGCTGTTTGGAGCTTAAGGTAAAAGGAGAAAGGCAATATGAACAAATAATATGGAAACTAAGTGTACCTAATGGATAATAATAAGAATTTATATAAAATGCAATGAGTTGATCAGTACGGTTCTGAATACCTACTTTTGGGCCACCCTGTATATTGCACTGTCAGTCGTTTTCTATTATTTTTAAGTCACCCCTTCCCTACCCCGTCCCCCATCTCTGCTCACCCATCATGCCGAAAATGTGATAAAAATCTAAGGTTGGCCATGGTCCATTTATATACTAAAAATCCTCAAATTCAGTTCAGCGGTCTAGGAATAGTTGACCGGCAAACATCGTTACACCATTTTTATTTATACATGCTGAATTTGCGCTGACAACACAGCGTGTCCTTCTAATATGAACATGAACCTCCTCCCCACTTCCTCGTTATATCAGTGCTCGTCCCTTCAGAGATACATGTGAAGAACGAGAAGACTCATACAGGAAGTGAATTGCTAAAGACGAACTATAAACGTAGCATTTTAATATATAGATGTTGAGGTGAGTTTGTGGCAATAGAAATATCATGTCTAAGAACTATTGAAAGTTTTTACGCACAATATTGCGTTAGGGTCCAGGGTAGATGAGTCATAGCTCGTTAAATTTAACGTTATTTGACATCTGGCAGTTGAAACTAGTAGCTGTGCAAAACCTTATGAAATTCTTAGAATCAGATTGAAGGTATTGCGCCATTAACTTCGTTCGGCGCAAAAAAACGTCCCCAGTTCATCAGACTGTTCGAACGGAAAGTAAGAACATAAGGAATAACACAGGGAGCACCCAAAATGTTATGGGGGAATCAAGAACGCTTCGAATCAGTTCTCCAGCAATGCTGTATTGTTGTTATGGGTGAGAGCGTAAAGGACAGCTTGCTAATATGGCAACGTTGCATTTTCATTTAACACTTATCAGTGTGAGGCTCACAATCTGGAACAATTCTTGAAGTTCCACCATTTTAAATTAAAACACCAATTTCCAGCAACTTTCATCTCCATTTATTCGTACCTTTTTAATAACAGAGTTGGTCTGGAAAACCTGACAGAAACCTAGCTTAGACCATGGTCCACTCATGTGTCAAAAATAATCAAAATCGTCTAGCAGTCTAGGATAAGTTAGCTGTCAAACATTTCATTTTTATATAATAATAGATTTTTAAAAATTGGCTGTTTCTTTCGTTACAATTGTTAGAATTTTAGGCATTCTTTAAGATTTTTCAATCATTGACATTGCTGGGATTGAAATCGATCAAAAATTAGGGTGGAAATTTACTCCCTCCATCTTGAAAAAATATTTACCATATATGTTTCGTAAAAGTTCTAAGTTTTCCACAACATTGGGTATATATCTTTGAGAGTTTAAAATTATCTTCAAGGGCTGAAATTACTTTGAGGTGGGAGAGTGAATACGCTTCCATCTTTGGAAAAAAGTAACTATGTCTTTCATAAGACATACCAGATTTTTTTCTTTTTTTTTAAAAAAAAAATCAAGTATTGGCTTGGTTTCTCTGAGGCTTTCCAATAGGTTTATTTATTGGGGTTCACATCACTCAGGGACAATATAAATTCGTCTCCAACCTAAGATGTATGAGAGCAACATTCTTCTTACACACACAAAAAAAAAAAAAAAAAAACTATATACGCGTTTATTTCAAATAGCTATAATATAAATTATTTCAAATATACAAGAAATATTCTTTTTCCGTTCATTTCTTCATTCAGTTGTTTTCTTCTTCTTCTTCTTCTTCTTTCATTGTTGCTGATTTTATTCTTTTTATCCAGATTGCCTTAGACCTCTTGTTGAGTATACAACGAAATAGAATTATCTAACGTTAGAAGTACAGTTTTGTTCTAAAACTCCTACCGACACACAGCGGCGCCGATTTCTGTATAATTTTGGGGGAATGCATGCAGGTGTGGGTGTTACGTTTTCAGATATCCAAGTAAAACTATCTAGTATATCCTTGGGAGACCCAGCACCCTACCCCAGCGTTTCCCAACCGGTGTGCCGCGGCACACTGGTGTGCCGTGAATGGGCCGCTGGTGTGCCGCGAGGAATCGAAAAAAATATTAATTTTATAGCAATCAAATTGCAAAACGTAGGGAAAAATGTATATTTGTATTTCACATTACTTTGAACCTCTACTTTGAATCTACAATTTTAAGTTTCATACCAAGTTACTGTTCTGTACATTTCTAATGTTGGAAAAAGTATTTGTTACCATTGTTATGACCATTATTGCTTCTTTATTGTTGCAGACTATTTCGTAACTTGAAAATTTAAAGTATCATTCAATCCTTTCGGCAAAGTACCTACATTTGTGCTTTAAAAGTATAAGAGATTTGTTTGTTCGTTCGTTATTTAGTGAACGAACTCCTTCCTCCTTCTTAGTAAAAGGTTGGATACAGTTTTTAAAAAGAAAGCGTATTTTTATAAACCTGAGTCCAATATTTCATTGCAATTGTTTTCTACTTTTAAATTAGAATAAAAAATAAGCAAAGTGATTTACCATGGGGGGAAAACCAGTGATAGAGCTAGAAAAAATACCGCTGTGTATTATATTTCTAAATAATAATATGTGTAAGTGTGCCGCGAGAATCCAAGTAACACCCGTAGTGTGCCGCAAGTTGAAAAAGCTTGGGAAACGCTGCCCTACCCCCTAGAATCGATGTTGATATTCACCCAACTTTCTTAAAAAGTCGTGTACTCTTGTTTTTACTTCTAATAAAAATGCTCTAATGATTAAATACATAACTCTGAGAATACAACTTCTTAAAAACAAATGTGTGGGTAGTTTATCTTCTAAAGAAAATACTATTGTACATTATATTCTTTGTATTTATCTGAAAAACATACGATCCCCCCCCCCTTCCCTTTCTATTTGATTGGACTGTAGATGCAAGCCAACTCCTCTGTATTCGCTTGATATATATATATATATATATATATATATATATATATATATATATATATATATATATATATATATATATATATATATATATATATATATCTGGTTGAATTAAAAGCAATGAATTGAAATTGTATTTGACATATTTTGAGTACAGAAAATAATTTTTCCGATAAATTTCAATTTTTGAATAATACCCATAAACTGATTATTTTCTGGTTAGCAGAGACTAATACATCAAACTATGTGTGCAAATCTCTAGCTGGGAGTTGTATACTGTGTATACGTATTTATTCTACATTGCTCTACTTTCAATAAAAGCGTAGCCTAAGCAATAGTTTCTGCATAATATACAGATTGTTTCTTTAAACCTTCCATTTTTTGCAGTTATTTTAATAACTAGTAGTTAGTTTCTCGATTGCTGGAAAATTTGGCACTTTTATTGATTTTTGCAAAATCTTTTGTTTTAAGTGCACACTTGATTTTACTTAATATTTAACATATTTGTTGCATGTATTTCCAGCTAATTCTTGTTCTTATTATCGTTAGTGATTTTTTCTTTCGAAAATTTAACTAAGTTCAAACCCTTTCTTTGATACCCAATAATTCGGAAAGCAAAGGATTGCATAAGAACATACTTCATACATTTCCAGGACAAGGTTAATCCGGGTCGAATGAGTTTTGTAGACGTACGAAGTATAGCCTACTGTCATGGAAATTAATTTTTTCAAAAAAGAGAAATCAAATGACTGACTAGAAGGGTTACAATTAAAATTCAAAAAGTTCTAAAATTTAGAATATTTGTCATATAGTGTGTTCAGTGCACAAGGGAATCAAGTCCACTTTAGGTTGTTTTAAACATATTTCATCTTTGAGATCTCAATCTGAAACTCCTCTCAGAGCTTAAATGATTCATGCCCAGATATTGTAAATAACATAATGTAAAAAAAAAAAAAAAAAAACATTGACCTGCAGGTACTTAAGCATACCGAACAAACTTTATCTCTTTTTTCCTCAAAACTGGCAATTTGATTTGATTCCCTTGTGCTCTGAACGACCCGTATAGATTGCGGAAGATCAAAAGATAATCGATTTACTTTGCTAGTCTTTGATTTAAGATAATCAATCTGTATCTTTCATAACGATCTACTAGCAAGTGTTTGTTCTTTGCACGGAAAGAATAAGGTTAATAGAAAATATTTGAAAAGTAAATATTTTTCTTTTAAGCTTGTTTTGATGGTTTCAAAATAATTGTTGATCCAAGTCTGATTTCACTGGAGTTACGTAAACGTTCAAATCGTTTTCTTACTTAGGGGTCACATTTCATAACACTTCATCTTATCATCAACCTACGGTACACGAGGAATATTTATAGAGCATTTCAAGATTCTACGTCTAATAGTTTCGGAGATCTGAAGAGTAGCAACATAAATTTTAAGATTACTTTTAACCCTTTAAGACCGAACCTCGCAAACTCTCATCTTATTTTCAATCTAGAGTATAAGAAATTATTTCTACCAAATCTCAATATTTTACTCCAAATAGTTTTGGAGATCTAGTAATGAGTGAATCAGTGAGTCATTAGACTTACTCATAGATCTAAAAGTTGAATCTAGTTCTTACTTTCTTCATTCACTTCTATTATAATTGGCATTCAATTCTATTATTCTATTTAGCGGGGTTCACCGGTGCACGTGCACCCCCATCCTTCATTGTAAATATACACTATCTAAAATGCGAAATAACAGTGAAAATAACCACGCTCTCCTGAATTTTTGAAGTCGTGTATCCGTTTGGGGCTTAAAAGAAAGTAGAGTTTTGCAAAAGAAATAGTTTAAGTCGATTATCTGAAGGTTGAAGGAAAATGATTCACAAGGAAAACAGTATTCCTCATTCACACCACAGATCCCTAAAGGCATTTAAAAAAAAAATCAAATTTAATTCATATATACCGGTAGTTATTACTGCACCCCCGTCAGAAAACCTTGGATCCGACGCTGGCTATGAACATTCTGTCCATTATAATTTGTGTGTTTGAAGCAGGAAGTATTAAGTTTTAAAGTTCATCAACCTATGGACCACAGCATCATAACCAAAGTAATGATACAAATTATTCCTAGGATAAAATACAGCCAATTTTTTCTTGTTTCTTGTCTTCCTGTCAAATAGAAGATGTGATCTTTCAAATTATGTGAATCCACCAAAACAAATGTAAATCATTTTGTGTTTAAAAGGTTCTTGCATTTAAAGAGCTCGCGTTGTAAAGTTAAGCGTTATATGTATTTAGAGAAATGATGAATAGTGGAAAACCATTATATCGCGGGTCTTGTTGATCATACTTTATACTAGTGTTATAACCATACTTCGATGTAATGAAACTTAATATTATATGGTAGTTAAAAGGAATTTTCACAATTTTATTAACATAACTTCGATTTGGAAGGAACGACTATATATATATATATATATATATATATATATATATATATATATATATATATATATATATATATATATATATATATATATATATATATATATATATATATATATATATATATATATATATATATATATATATATATATATATATATATATTTAAAAGAAGTTATCAACTTCGCTCTCCGACTCGATCTTTGTTCTTTTGCAATCAAATATCACTTTCGACCGAAAACAAAACAGTACCGGTACGCAACTTTTCTTCACTTTTCATCCAGCTTCGTATGGTATTCTACATTCGTTAAATGTACTCGTTTTTGATGCAACACTTCATTCTCTCAAATACTTAAAATGTTTGTCTCTGTTAAACGTGAAATCACACTTAACCGTAAATGAAAGATTTGGAAGCCAAAGTTATAGGTTGGAGCTCAGGGATGTTTAATTGGTATTGTAGCATTTTAATAGATAGATGATATTTTATGCATATAAAACAAAAACTCATCCGACGAAGTTCTCTATACGGTTGCAAACTAAAACAGTTACAATAGACCTATTATAAAAGTTTTCATTTAAAGACCTTTATATAAAGGTAACCAAGAAATTTCTGCCGCTTTTTGTGGAGGTCTGTGTTCCATTGGCCCTCGAACTTTGAGTTGAATGCGAATGGAGATAAGGCGAAGGTCAGTTGTTGGTATGAGTATTTCCAACATACTACCTGGTTGTGGCAGTTCAGTTACATCGTGAACTTGCGTAAGGACAGAGTGAACATGGGACTTCCACAGAAAGTCATAAGGGCGTGTATGCTCTGCGAGTTTAAACTGGGATCAAATGCCGCTGCAGCGACAAGGAAGGTATCCCAGACCTTTGGTGACGGTGTCGTGACTATGCGGACAATGTAGCGGTGGTTTAACAAGTTTAAGGACGGTGACAAAACATTCGAAGATGCACCAGGTGCCGGAAGACCAACACATGTACAAAATTAAGATCTTCAGGCAGCAAAATTGAGTCGAACAGTGGCTAGACATGTGAGGAACTTGGACTATAATTTAGTGCGAGTGTAGAGACCATTCTGCAGCACCTGCATCAACTTGGGAAGCACTACATGTTGAATTGATTTGTCCCACATGATTTGACTCCGGCCCAGAATGCAACGCGAGCAGACACCTGTGTTTCTTTTCTGTCTCGTCTGAGGAAAGAGTCATTTCTGGACAGGGTGTTGACATATGATGAGAAAAGGGTCCTGTAGTAAGCTCCACGACGCCGTCATCATTGGTTAGCGTTCAATGAACCGGTTCCAAAACAGCCGAAACCAGCATTGCACCAGAAAGGGGTTCTCCTGTGTGTTTGGTGAACTGCTCGCGGAATCGTGCATTGGGAACTGCTACTAGTTGGTCAGAGCATCAATGCAAATGTGTACTGTCAGCAGTTGAACCGTGTTCAAGAAAACCTCAAAACTCTGGAGCCAGCACTTATGAATCGCAAAGGGGTCTTCTTGTTACAGAACAATGCTAAGCCCCATGTTGCTAGGATGACCCAGGACATCATTCTACGCCTTGAATTTGAAACAGTATTGCATCCGCCATACTTCCGGGACATTGCACCGTCCGATTATCACCTGTTCCATTCCTTGGACAATCACCTTATAGGACACCAGTTCAAATCCCTATACTAGTAGAGATGCAAAATGTACTTGATACCTTCTTCGCTTCACGGCCAACCAAGTTCTACAGCGATGAATCCATGGCCTTCCAGAGCGTTGGCAGAAGGTCGTCGATGCTGATGGAGACTATTTTTGATCTTCCAGCTACGTCTTAGGTGACATATCGGTGTTCGAAGGTGGTGGGTGAAAAATCGACAGAACTTTCTTGGTTACCTTTATAACATCATAACCTCAATAAAAGAAAATTCACGAAGGTTCGTTCTTGATCCTTGTCATGTTATACTCACTATTTAATAAAACTTATAATAACAAGTTTTAATGGATTAATGGTTACAAATAGGTATTCTTCTACAAATAGAATTATCACACACTGATATATTTAGCTAGTGGGGCTAAGTTCCCCTTTCCCTGCAACCTTTTTCAGCCCAGCCTGAAAGTTTCAGTTGTTTGTTGCTTTGAATATAAAGTAAACTCAAGTCGCTTCATTCAATCTAGACCACCCTGTCTTAGTGTCACTGGAGGGAGTACAATGGTGATGTCATACGATCCCTCATTTGTTTTACGGACGCTAGGGGGGACATAAATGTAGAACATAAGCAGAAATGTTAATGCGTGCTTAAACTTGTGCAGAAATGTTATTATTTCGGATTGCATTGATAGTTTCAAATCGCTCGGCTTTCATATGCTTCTTCGTAAACTCAGCCTTTAAACCTTAGTATCATCATTAAGATGCACAAGATCTTAAACCTTACTATCATTAAGATGCACAAACATTTCAGTTGTACTGAAAGGAGAATTAAATAAACCTTACGCCACCGACGAGACGAGAGATAGATTTATTCTGATTAAAGTGTACGATCATATTTTGGAAAGAAGGAGAAATCAAAGATTTAGGGGTAATACTCGGTCATAAGTTAGCTGACGTCTTTTGGAACACACACATTGAAATAAAATATTGGTTATATTATAATAAATACAAAAGAAATTAACACTACAGAGACATTAATAATTTCATTAGAGGGATTCTTTCTATTAGTGATGATACACTATACCCAAACAACTATTCAAAACAGTTCTAGTGTTAATTATACTGTATTGTAAACTTACAACAAACACCACAGAAGGAAACAGACACTACACATAAAATTCCTAAAAAAAAGTTTAGTATAACTCATTATCTACTAGACGAGAAATTCAAGAGCAAATTTTGTTATACTAATTATCAATGGATCAACGGAAAATCAGGATTTAAAAAAAAAAAAAAAAAAAGTATTGAAGTTCAATGTGAACAAATATAGGTTATGCACTTGCGCAATAATATATTTGCTTTTACACTTCGTTTGCTCTTGCAATAAATTGTGTAGTATTTTAGTCAAATCACTTAGTAAAGTATTGTAATATATAGACACGGTCTAATATGTACAATTGATTTTTCATTCTGCATAAATATATGGGCCCATTATTCACGAATCCTAATACCACTGGTGCTTAGTGTTCTGGCTATCTCAATATTCTTCTTTCACATTTTCTAACTGATAAACTCCAATATAGGAAATCTGAATATATTGGCTATAGAGGGTGATATATATTTCCTATGTTATCCTCCCTTATATACGCTACTGGTCGATTCCAAGGCTTCTATTTGATTATCTTATTAATGAAGAGTGTATAAGAGAAAAATAATAGACCTTGACGTTCAAGGATAGTGTTATCCTAGTTTAATAACAATTGATTTTTGTTGAAAGCACAAGGACAACACAGGCGTTGATTATGTTTATAATCAAACTTGTTCCAGTGTAAGTTAGATAATGAGTTTATAAATGTCTTTGTGAGATTTCAGAGTCCTTTGTTCTAAATGAAGCTGGGATTCAAGCTGAGAGAATCAGCTAGTGAGTAAGTAAAATAGAGAGAAAGAGAGAGCAGGACGGGGGGGGGGGCGTTTTGGGAAGCAGTTGGGCCATATACATTATGAAAGAAGAGAGGAACCACGCAAACTGTTTCCGACGAGAAGCAGAGTAGTGATAGTGAAAACGGCCTCTCTGAAGAGTAGTAAAACTCCACCCGCCCCCTCCCTGAGACCCCCTTGAAAAGTAGTAGAGGGCGCCACGGTAGAGGGAACTCAAGAGGAGCAAACACCAGGAGCGAGTTTAATGAAATCTTACCGAGCTTTAACGTCTTAATTACATTCATTAACACTTAATGAAGGCGCTAACCCTTGTATACATTAGCACTGTCAGAGAGCTTTTCACAGGATTACCCCATAAGGAATATGCTGACGAAGTTCTCTTGCAGGCCGAAGGCAAAAAGCAGAGAGGCGTCGCTACAACTTTCATACTAAATGAAGATATTTGAGGGTGTTCGACGTAGACCTTCGTCTTGTAGTACTCGAAAGTTACTTGGATTTTCAAAGACTAGTAAAAGCATATCAAAATTAGTTGGTTTATTATCCTCGCATTTTATATATTTCTTCAAGTGTAGTTTCACTTTGCACTTGTTAAACATACTATTTGCTACCAATTTCAATTTCAACTACGTCTGTTTATTACAGTGCTATATAATTTGTGAACAAAGAGCAATGTATACTCCTTCATAAACTCACCAAAATTTTAGATGACTTCTTCTATATCGGTGCGTTATACTTGTCCAAATATTGGTTTGGCACATAAGTTAGTACCATTTTGTTTGTAGATTGGTTACAATGATCTATTACATTGCTTTTGCCTCGTGTTGATGAAAACATAGCATATTCTAATTCTGCACACATTTTGTATATTTTACTGTCGAAACAAGCCAAAATGTCAGGCGGACAAAGTTTAACATTTCCGACACATTCTGTTTTTTGAGTTTAACCGAGAATCAAATGCAATAGAAACGGCGAAGATAATTTGTGGTGTGTGTGAGTCCAATATCATAGCTAAAAGTATTACAAAAAAGTCATTTTCTTGTTTCTGAAAAGAAAGTACTTACTTGATGTTCCACTGTCAGGACAACCGTAGAACTTCGACGAAGATCGCTTAAATGAGTTTCTTTTGCAAAAGTTTCCATCAAATAACTGGAGGCTTGGCACAAATAATGAACAGTGACCACTCATCCATTGCATCCATTGTGTGTCATTTGCATTCTATCGGTAAGATGCAAAATGTATTGTATCACTAAAGATATATGAATGAAGATACACTGATCTACAAACTTATGCGTCATAATCAAATGAGCTATTTGTACCTGAAGACCAATATTGAAATGAAATGTCATATCATAAATTTTTGTAGCAGACAATGTTTCTGATAGGACATCTAATGATTTGCAATATAAGTGTACAATTAAGGAAATAGATGACCTTGCTTGAGCATTACTTCCATCAGATTGATACAATATAGATTAATATTAAAATATATATCGATCATTCTTAGCAATATATTTCAATAACCCATAATGAGATACGCCTTTGTTCCCTCCTGGATAAAATGCTTGGATACACTACTGCTGAAAAAATGCCAATAAAGCATTGAAGTAAAAGAGCGCACTTGATGTTCTGGTATTAGAGACAAATCCAATAGCATTACTTTCTTTATTTATTTCTTTTTTTTTCTTTTTTTAACCGTTCTAAAACTATTTGTTGTCCGACTTCTGAATAGGTGGGTATGTGACATAGTCTTATTATTCAACTCTCTTGATGTATAGGTAATATGGTGGGGAAGGACATGTTTTGTACATTATCATGCATGTTGGTCTAGGTACTTGCCAGAAACACCGTAAATAGTATTTTCTGTCTTTAAAACCTCGATGTTGCGTGAGGAGGTAAAGTACACAAACGAAATAATCAAATCAATCGATCTCGGATCGTAACCAATTATAGAGCTCAGTGGAAGTAAGGAAAATCACAGAGAAGTAGCAGATGCAAGTAAGTCTGTAGCACTGGTGGAGGTAGTAGCATAATCCTGTACTAGTACATCTAGAACTTGTTTATACTATTTATTACAGTAGGGCTACAATGAAAGTAAGTTAACATTCAAGTATAGCTCTTCGTATTTAACTGTCTGCAGACACCTTCCTGATAGTTCCTCGATTCCACAATCTATCACTGAGATACTGTCCCTTCTTAATTACATCTAATGAAAACGAAAGCATCTATGCTGTCATTGTACGCAACATGAAAAAACAAAACCTAGCGCGAATAATTAATTATTTACTTTTTAGAAAATGAACAATTTCCTGAAGAAATGACACCAGTACCCTGTTAAGAAATTTATAATACTATAAAAATGACACCTGGTGAATATCGAATGACACCAGCATCCTGTTAAGAGATTTATAAAACTATAGCTTTCTTTTTAATGCCGTTTCGTTGTTAATAATATTCAAATCTCTACAACCACGCGCAATTTTTCACTGTAATTAAATTTTATAATGTAATTTTCCTGAAGAAAAACATAGAACGTCATACTGAGCAAAGTTTCCAAACAAGACTATCTCGATAGTACGCGCGAATCACGAAATTTTTGACCCGCTAGAAGTCAGATCCGGAAACTCGACGATCTAATGAGCTGGACAGTTGTAGTAACATAGACCTTGAGCTCCACGCAAAGTCGCTACACATCCGAAAACGCAAGCTTACGCATGGGTGCCCACAAAAGGGGGCTATGACGCAAACTGCGTCATTGAAATATTTGGGGAGGAGGGGTAAAAATCTATATAAATATGTTTGAGGGGGTGTAAAAATAATCGAAAAGATTTTTTTCATGGAAGAACACCTACGGATAGACAATTGAGGGGGGTGCGTCATGGACATGAGGGGAGTGGGCACCACTGGCTTACCTAATCGTATCGCTCACGCAATTATCTATCGCTCTTTTTTTATTTACGTATCTATATCTTGGTGTTTTGTGTACAACTAAATTTGACAATTACACTACACTGTGTAAATAATCCATGTGCTTAGAGAGAAAACAACTTGTAAATGTCTCTAAACGTGAACTCTAACATGGCCGAACGAACATCACATCCGAGTTCGGTAGTGAAAACAGTGGGAAAATGTTACTTGAGTTGCTAGATCAGAACAGGTTAAAGTAAATTTTTGTGTGTCTATTGGTCTCTGTCATATATCAGTTCCGCGGATCAGTGACGCGAGATACAAATATATAAGTAAATGAACAGAAATCGTGATCCAAGTGACCTAGAAGATTCGTGATCTGTGCCAGCATTTGTCACAAGAGGTCTATCTCCCTTAAGATTTCGCTACAACACTCTATAGAATACGAAGATATGTAAACAACACGCAAAAGGATTCATAATCTAACTACAAATATATATTGTGATGAAACTTATCTTTCATCAATATACGCACACTGCTTCACAAAATCATGCGAAAGACCCGAGCTGATCAATATGTTATTCCATCCAAACCCATTACATGAGACAATTATATAATTGAATGAAAGCAATCATGAAACCTAATGTGGTTACATATTTTCTTTCAGATGATGGGGGAAACTAATCTAAATTGTCATTTACAGATAAATATACGTTTTGTCTGAATGAATAGAAGTTGAGTGTTATTAATGTCAGTGATTGATACGAAATTTAGTTACATTATAGCAGGAAATACGGTATACAATGATTCTTTAATACCAAATACATCACAAGAAAACGTTGAAAGAATACAAAGAACAGTTATTAATATTGAAACCTATTTACGAAAAAGAATGTCGTACTGAAGTTCTACTTTGTAGTAATGGATTGATTTCTCTCTAGATTAATGCAATTCAAAGCAAATACAAGGGAAGAACCATGCGCTTTTTATTGAAAAAGCGAATTATTTATGTATAAGAAGTCACTGCTGTTTTTAGTTTATATGTAACTAGTTCTGTGTATGATAATAAAACGTAATGTAACTTACAAAGTAAAGACTTCAGTCCTAATGGAGTATCAAACACCATTTGAGAGATTTTCCGTTAAAATCACTAGTTTCCAATGTAATACGGTACTCCCCCCCTTCACACACACACACACACAAACACACACACACACACACACACACACATATATATATATATATATATATATATATATATATATATATATATATATATATATATATATATATATATATATATATATATATATATATATATATATATATATATATATATACATTGGCGGATCCAGGATATGATCAAGGGAGGGACTAAACCATAGTTTTCAGTTTTAGCTTTATCCAGTGTAAAACAGGACTGAAGCCCATTTTATCCAGTGTATACCCGAGCGTGAAGGGGCCTACGATTTTGCATCTATCTAAAGTGAAATTGACGTGATTTGACCAATAGGTAGGGGTAATGATGACATGAGTGTTTACCTTATGTTCAAAACTGTAACTGAAAGTAAGCAAAAAGATCTTAAGTGGCAATTTAACTGTATTACCACACAAATTTTAGATCGTGAAAATATATTTAATAAAGTTTTACTGAAATACAACAAATTTGAACGTACAGCCTAAGCCAAAACGTGTTTTGCTTATTTTCTCGAAAGTATGTGAAATGGAGTTAAGGCCTTTTCGCTTAGTATAGCCCCTATAGCCCCCTTGGATCAGCCCCTGTATATATGTATATATATATATATATATATATATATATATATATATATATATATATATATATATATATATATATATATATATATATATATAACTCTATGGCCTATGGAACCCGGAGGTTCAATCCCGCGTTCACAAAAGCTCTCCACTGACTTCTATCCTTAGCTAACTGCATCCAATTTCTACTTTGTATTCCAATCTCTGCGATATCCATCTTAATATTGTCCTCCCGTCTGCGCCTAGGTCTTCCTAATGGTCGTTTTCCGATTGGTCTTCCAGTCAAGACTTTGAAAGCGTTTCTACTTTCTTCTATTCTAGCTACATGACCAGCCCACCTAAGCCTCCTAGATTTGACGATAATATATATAACATATATAACATAGATAACATATAAAAATCAGTTAACATATCAAAATCTGAAAACACTTGAGAAAAAATCTTGGAAGGAAAAAATTCACTTTTTGTCTTTAAAAATGTCCCTTTATAAGATAAAACTAGCTCATTTTAGTTTTCTGGGCTTACATTTATTTGGTTAGATTTATACATAATGTAAACATATGCACGTGTTTCGTTCCGATTCTCCTCTCGAAAACGAGACATGAAGTGTTGTTTCAAATTCCAGACGATAAGAAATATGACAATTCTAGTCTCGATTCTGAAAAAAAAAAAAATTTATTTTTTAAATCAAGAATTGCTCTGAACACTAGTATAACATGATAATGCTACTTTATATTTCGAAGCTCATCGAATATCCAAGGAACAGATGAAAAATACATAATTGTTGTGCTTGCCTTGTACGCACAATGAGTTTCTTTCTCTCCCAAGTATGATGTAATACTATTTAATCTGCAATGTATTGACCGTTATAAAAAGTAGTTTCTTCATTTTTGCAATATGATTGTAGTCGTTCGTCGCTTGTTGAGTTGAATTTCAGTTTAGTGTCCCTTTCAGCAGCGAGGCTATGTGAGACGTGGACCTACTGATTAACGTGGGATCCGAACCACATGAGCTCCCGCCGGGAATCGAACCCGGGTCTCCCGCGCGAAAGGCGCGTACGCTACCCGCATAGCCACGGAGGAGCACCGTTTGTCGCTTGTGTATTAACAAAATGTTATTAGTGTTTGTTTGAAACATAACCAGGGCTCGAAAACTCCTGGGTACTAGTCGTCATGCAGACCAGAAATACGAATTTGACACCTTGCTAATTAATGTGGGCTAATGTATCAAATTAGATTTGTATTATTATAACGCTTAGGGTAAAGACATACCAAAGATACCTCGCGATCGAGGTCAAGATTTAAGTTGCGGTCGCTACCTCGATAATAGCGCAAACACATGGATTCAAATGGGTAAGCGCATGCCGGAGGCGTACGCTACATCGCGATGTTGAATTAGTGGTTGCGATGATTAGGGGAAAGTGGTCGAATTCTGCGCACTTAAGGAAAAATCGTTATTTCTCCGTTGTTTTTGTAAGCATAACGACATAAATTTGCACAGCCATTGTTTGTTATGTAGTAGACAAGATAAAGACAAAGTTTGAATAAAAGTTCACACCAGTACTCGACAATAGACAAAAAACCTGAACTATACATTTGCACAGAATTATCCAACTAGGTGGGTAATACTGCGCGCAATATACGGTAATTCTGCGCAAAGCGAATATATATGTTTAAAGCAAGAAAACATTTTCATAACAAATAACATACTTAGATATATATCTACATTGAGTCAGTGTTTCCTCCAGGCATGTTTTTGGGGGGCACTGCCCTCCCGGGGCTCTGAAAGTTCTCCCCGGAGGAGACTAATATAACACGTCTATAATGTAATAATAAATATAATAGTGCAAGTAGTGACCCCCAAAATACTAAGTGTCCCCCCCTGAACGTTGTTTCTGAAAGAAACTCTGGAAGGAGTGAGTTCAGAAAAAGAACGACAAGGGGGGGCTACAAATTTTACTATGTACTTTATTGTCTACTTGTTTTATAACTGAAAAAAAAATACATACTTTTAAGTGCATTGAAACAATGAGCGTATGACGATAGAGAATTTCAGAAACAGAGAGCATTGTTTTCAGTGGTGCGTAGAAAGGAATGTCGAACGGCTGAATCCTATGAGATGTATGGGGAGGTAATGATAATATTATGGTATTATTTTCGCAATAATAGATGTGAATTAGGAGTGAAATGTGGCTAGCATGGTTGTCAAGTATTAAAAGTACTGGGCCAGTCGTAGATGGGCCCAAAATATTTTTGAAGTTATAAATCCATTGCATCAACGATCTTCATTAATCCATCCATTGTTACTGCAGAAATAGATTACACTTATGGGACCTTTTTTCAATTGTTGTGACACGCGACACCGTGGCAATATAAACATGGGCGGGACGAAGATTCAACATTGCTTTTCCATCGAGTAGAACATCTGTGAGTAAATTCTTCACAGATCAAATAAGAAAATCAGAGTTGGTGTAGCACTTACAAACATAAACATTGTGCGGTAATTGTGTGACAGACAGAACATATTCTGAGCCGAATTAATAGAGTTTGGACTTCATTAAGAAAAAGAGAATGATCTTAGCGCTTTTCATCTAAACTAAAATCTGATCAAAGCAAATCACTTTTAATAAACAATAATGTCACAGTTTTTTATAAATATGCATTGCCTTTATCAGACACATTTGCGGTAGTGTGTGTGATGAAGGCAATGGTACGTTGCCAAAACTATAACACTACTATTTATTAAAAGTGGTAATGTGTCTGATGAAGGCAATGATACATTGCCAAAACTGTAACACTATTATTTATTAAAAGTTGTAGTGCGTCTGATGAAGGCTGTGGTACATTGCCAAAACTGCAACACTATTATTCATTAAAAGTGGTAGTGTGTGTGATGAAGGCAGTGGTACATTGCCAAAACTGTAACACTATTATTTATTAAAAGTGGTATTGTGTCTGATGAAGGCAATGATATATTCCCAAAACTATAACACTATTATTTATTAAAAGTGATAGTGCGTCTGATGAAGGCAATCATTCATTGTGAAAACAGTAACACTGTTATTTAATAACAGTTGTGATGTCTCGGTGAAAGCAGTGGTACAACATTATGATAGTGTGTTTAATGAAGGCAATGGTTCGTTGCCAAAACTGCAACACTATTATTTATTAAAAGTGGTAGTATGTGTGATGAAGGCAGTGGTACATTGCCAAAACTGTAACACTATTATTTATTAAAAGTGGTAGTGTGTGTGATGAAGGCAGTGGTACATTGCCAAAACTGTAACACTATTATTTATTAAACGTGGTAGTATGTGTGATGAAGGCAGTGATACATTGCCAAAACTGTAACACTATTATTTATTAAAAGTGGTAGTGTGTGTGATGAAGGCAATGATACATTGCCAAAACTGTAACACTATTATTTATTAAAAGTTGTAGTGCGTCTGATGAAGGCTGTGGTACATTGCCAAAACTGCAACACTATTATTCATTAAAAGTGGTAGTGTGTGTGATGAAGGCAGTGGTACATTGCCAAAACTGTAACACTATTATTTATTAAAAGTGGTAGTATGTG
Source organism: Thermobia domestica (assembly GCF_964235325.1). Taxonomy (NCBI): domain Eukaryota; kingdom Metazoa; phylum Arthropoda; class Insecta; order Zygentoma; family Lepismatidae; genus Thermobia; species Thermobia domestica. The sequence continues at coordinate 23,296 of NW_027656626.1, forward strand.
TGATGAAGGCAATGATACATTGCCAAAACTGTAACACTATTATTTATTAAAAGTTGTAGTGCGTCTGATGAAGGCTGTGGTACATTGCCAAAACTGCAACACTATTATTCATTAAAAGTGGTAGTGTGTGTGATGAAGGCAGTGGTACATTGCCAAAACTGTAACACTATTATTTATTAAAAGTGGTAGTGTGTGTGATGAAGGCAGTGGTACATTGCCAAAACTGTAACACTATTATTTATTAAAAGTGGTAGTATGTGTGATGAAGGCAATGATACATTGCCAAAACTATAACACTATTATTTATTAAAAGTTGTAGTGCGTCTGATGAAGGCTGTGGTACATTGCCAAAACTGCAACACTATTATTCATTAAAAGTGGTAGTGTGTGTGATGAAGGCAGTGGTACATTGCCAAAACTGTAACACTATTATTTATTAAAAGTGGTATTGTGTCTGATGAAGGCAATGATATATTCCCAAAACTATAACACTATTATTTATTAAAAGTGATAGTGCGTCTGATGAAGGCAATCATTCATTGTGAAAACAGTAACACTGTTATTTAATAACAGTTGTGATGTCTCGGTGAAAGCAGTGGTACAACATTATGATAGTGTGTTTAATGAAGGCAATGGTTCGTTGCCAAAACTGCAACACTATTATTTATTAAAAGTGGTAGTATGTGTGATGAAGGCAGTGGTACATTGCCAAAACTGTAACACTATTATTTATTAAAAGTGGTAGTGTGTGTGATGAAGGCAGTGGTACATTGCCAAAACTGTAACACTATTATTTATTAAAAGTGGTAGTATGTGTGATGAAGGCAGTGATACATTGCCAAAACTGTAACACTATTATTTATTAAAAGTGGTAGTGTGTGTGATGAAGGCAATGATTCGTTGCCAAAACTGTAACACTATTATTTATTAAAAGTGGTAGTATGTGTGATGAAAGCAGTCGTACATTGCCAAAACGGTAACACTATTATTTATTAAAAGTGGCAGTGTGTGTGATTTTGATTGATTTTGAGTGATTTATTGATTTTGGAAAGGCTTACGACTCGGTTAGGAGAGAAACATTATACAACGTTCTTACAGAGCTTGAAATACCGAGAAAGCTAATTAGATTAATTAAGATATGTTTAAGTGAATCCCAAAGTAAAGTCCGGGTAGGAAAATTTTTGTCCACGAGCTTCCACGTCGAAAATGGCCTGAAACAAGGAGATGCGTTGTCGCCATTATTATTTAACTTTGTGTTGGAATACGCCATAAGGAAAATCAAAGATAGCAACCAGGGCCTAGAGTTGAACGACATTCACCAGGTTATGGCATATGCTGATGATGTAAATTTAATAGGGGATGATAGGAAAACAGTAGAAATAAATGCAGAGATATTATTAAACGCTTGCAGGGACATGGGTTTAGAAGTAAATGCAGAGAAAACTAAATACATGGAAGTGCGTCGGGACCGTAATACGGCAAATTGTGGAGGCGTTAAAATATTAAATAATTCTTTTCATAAAGTGGATACTTTCAAATATTTAGGATCAATATTAACAGATGAAAATCATATTCACGAAGAAATTAAATGTCGACTAAAAGCAGGGAATTCGTGTTACTATTCGGTTCAAAATCTCTTGTCGTCGCGAATTCTGTCGAGGAATTTGAAGCTTAAAATATATAAAACGATAATCATGCCTGTTGTTCTGTATGGTTGCGAAACATGGTCGCTTACTCTGAGGGAAGAACATAGACTGAAAGTATTTGAGAACAGGATCCTGAGAAGAATATTCGGACCCAAGAGGAACGAGAATGGGGAATGGCGAAAGCTTCATAACGAGGAACTACATAGTTTATATGGTTTACCCAACATTGTTAGGGTCGTCAAGTCTAGGAGGCTTAGGTGGGCAGGTCATGTAGCTAGAATGGAAGAAAGTAGAAACGCTTTCAAAGTCTTGACTGGTAAACCCATAGGAAAACGACCATTAGGAAGACCTAGGCGCAGATGGGAGGATAATATTAAGATGGATCTCGCAGAGATAGGAATACAAAGTAGAAACTGGATGCAATTAGCTAAGGATAGAAGTCAGTGGAGAGCTTTTGTGAACGCGGCACTGAACCTCCGGGTTGCATAGGCCATAGAGTTAGTTAGTTAGTGTGTGTGATGAAGGCAATGGTTCGTTGCCAAAACTGTAACACTATTATTTATTAAAAGTGGTAGTGTGTGTGATGAAGGCAGTGGTACATTGCCAAAACTGTAACACTATTATTTATTAAAAGTGGTAGTGTGTGTGATGAAGGCAGTGGTACATTGCCAAAACTGTAACACTATTATTTATTAAAAGTGGTAGTGTGTGTGATGAAGGCAATGGTTCGTTGCCAAAACTTAACACTATTATTTATTAAAAGTGGTAGTGTGTCTGATGAAGGCAATCGTTCATTGTGAAAACAGTAACTATTATTTATTAAAAGTAGTAGTGCGTGTGATGAAGGCAGTGGTACATTGCCAAAACTGCAACACTATTATTTATTTAAAGTGGTATTGTCTGACGAAGGCAATGGTATATTCCCAAAACTGTAACACTATTATTTATTAAAAGTGATTCGCTTTGATCAGATTTTAGTTTTAATTACTATATTCTGTTTTCTCGACACAAACAGCATTTCTGAGACATCAAGGAATAAGCTATTTTCTTCCTCTTCGACATCTCTAAATGGTAGTAACATTTACGGACAGATATCCAGAAGTTCTAATAAAATGTAAATAATATAAATTAAATGACTTGACTTCTTTGGTTGTCGGCATCCTTCTGGATCTTCCAAAGATCTCTGCGAAATTTCTGTTTTGTGAAAAAAATATACAACGAAGTGCAATGAAGTCGAGCTGCCTGAAGCTTTCGGGTGACGATTGTGAGGTGAAGCTCATTGGGAGTGCAACAATATAAGTCCTCCCGATGAACACGGATACCTTTAACTGCCCTCGATATTACTGTGTTTGTGTCCCTGTCGAGTCTGGTAGCAATCACAAGTGTAAGAAAGAGAAAATAAGCTTTTTCTTAATCAAAAGGTGGTGAAACGCTCAGCTCTGCTGCGAAAGGTCCCTGGTCCCATTCCTGGCCACGCGAGTTTATAATGGGCAACATCGGGTTTCCTACGGTTCTCCCGTTTTCTCCGGCATTCTCATTCTACCAATTCTTTCATAACCACTCAGATTTAAGTTATCCATCTCTTTTAGGTTAAAGGGCATACCTGTCGGACGTAAAATCAGAAATCTCATTTCACAGAATATTTTAGTTATTACTTTCTGCATTATCGAATGATAGTTATAAAATCATAGACGAAGTAAGAGAAAAAGTGGTGTTTGAAGTGTCAGTACGTATAGAATAAATATAATAATAATAATGGTTTTGTAAATAATCACATCACAATATTCACGAATATATTACAATTTTCACATTAAGCGATACTCTTCACTTAGTAGTATGTAATATGTTCGTGTTTTCTGCATTTTGAAATAGTAGTTAAGAAATGCATTTCTAATTGGAGCTTCTTTTAATAAATTAAATGACAGATTAAGACTTTAAGATAGCTGATTTTTATTAAAATATCTTAAATTCATGAATACAATTTTCATAATTGACGTTTTCATAAAATATCGTAAGAGAGATATTTCCCTATATCTCTTACATTGAACAACATCGTACGTTTGAAGTATGATAATTTGTCACTAAACTTCGAAGCAAAAGAGAGATGATACATTGTAATTTGCACCAATGTAATACCAAGCCCATGAAAGACAGGATCTCATATAAAAGTGGAATTCGAACTGTTACTCAAGATTGTATAGTCTAGGCAGGGGTAAAAGTGAATCTGCAAAGATAGGATTACACAAGACGTCACGCCGTCCCCCGTGCCTATATTTGCCCATTGTCATATTTTAGGGAGTGGGTAGACCATAATTTCTGGAGGTATGGGAAGGACGTTCCCCCGCTTCCCCTTCACTTTACCCCTGAGCCTAGGTGTTGTACTCCAGCAGAACTTGAACCTGCAAGACGCACACAGAAAGGAGTTCTAGTCATAAAATCACAAGAGATATTTTTTAAAAGACGAGAACTGTCATATGGTCTAGCTCTTCAGTTAGAGCAAATGTGACAAGATAATATTCCATATTTCTTCGTATGATTTTGAAAGCATGCTGGAACAGTATTCATGAATTTATCTTTCGAGATACGTTATGATAATGTTTGAATGATGCATTATTTTGCGCTTTCCTAGGCATACTTCTTTTATTTTTTTGGCAAGTGAATATCTGAATGTGGACTTCATAAAGAAATGATTAGACATTATCGAAATTTGAAATCTTGCCATGATAAAATAAGAGGTACAGAATATGATATTACCATCTAAATATAAATCTATTCTCCATGACACACAGTACGAACAATCGAACTAATGCATAAACTTCAAGGCTACTTGAAGTAAATATTTCGAGATACAATCGATGAAACAAGAAAATCTTGGCGCTATAATAGCCTACCACAAAACAAGTGTGAAAGTATTTAGTAAAGGAAGAAAGAAAATTAGTGTATTTAAAACAGACTTTGATGTATGATTATTCTCCGATGTATTTCAGCTGATGTCATTCCAGTACAATTTAAAGTACCGGCTTATGAATGTTCTCAAAAGACAGGAAGTAAGTCATTACGCTATTTTTCAAGATTCTAAAGACAAAATCATAGAGCACTGCGTTCTAAAAGGACATGCTATTACTTTACAAGCACAATATTTAACAACATGACGAAAAATTGTTCATATCTGTTCGGTTCCCCCTATTTTATCTTTAATAGTTTGTCACATCAAAAAGCTTTGTTTATAGGGTTTAAGCTAAATAAAGACAGTGAAATGTTTAGTTAGCATATGGCAGTTTGCGTGATAATATTTCGAAAATTGGCTGCACGTAATTGAAGTAGTTTCATCAACACCTCTTTATGGCAGTCAATGTGTTAAAGGAAAGAAAAAAATGTCATTAACCCTCCATAATCGATTCGTTATTACAGACATGTTGCTATTTGAAAGCTTCAAAGATATATATATATATATATATATATATATATATATATATATATATATATATATATATATATATATATATATATATATATATATATATATATATATATATATATTGAGAGTATGTTTCACGTCATGTGATTATTTAACAACGAAACGAAATACTTATTTACCCTTCGTCTCTTTACCGTGTATAAATAGTCCTTCGGTTGATTATAAGGATTTTCTGACAATAGAACACATTATTTATTCTCAATTTTGTTCGGATAAGGATCTTGCAGAAAAGAACTTCATCCAGTTATAAATGGCAACGAAATACTTGAAAAGGCAATTTATCATTGTTGAAAACACATGTAGTTCTTTTCCATTTTTCTTCTTACCTTAAATGCTGTTTTTCATAATTATATAAGAAACTTACTTTACTTCATTTTAAAGAATCTAGCAGACTTCATTGGTGACCCAGAAGTGACAAATGAAGAACATAACATCCATAGTATCGAATCTAATATTTATTACTTCATACATAATTTGCAGCTTCATGATAAGTTTTAGAATATACAGGCTGTTTCAAAACAATACCGACAACGTTTGGGAGGTGATTCCTTACACCAAGATAAGAGAAAAAGTATAGACCAACCTGGATGCACAAATGCTTCCTTTCGCAGTTATAGGCTGCCAAAAACATGAAAAACATCCATAGCTCCAAAACTATAGGACCTACCGTAGTCGGGTCAAGACTTCACTTTGGAACTATATGTGAGCTATCCAAAAATACAGTTTTCAGAATTCTAAGACATTTACGCAGCACTTTTTGTGGAGGGAGTTTGGCTGTGGACATATAATTTGAAGTACTCTCCAACTACCTCTATAAAAATTGTTGCAGAAGTACCATAGGGTTCTGAAACATGGATATTTGGATAGGATACATACTAGTTCCTAAGTGAAGTCTTGACCCGACTACGATAGATCGCACAGTTTTGGAGCTATGCAGCTTTAAAGTTCATTTTTTCATGTTTTCGGTAGCCTATAACTCCGAAAGAAAGCATTTGTGCACCCAGGTTGGTCTATACTTTTTGTCTTATCTTGGTATCAGAAATCACCTCCCAAACGTTGTCTATGTTGTTTTGAAACACCCTGTATAATTGCATATGATTTCTCCACGTGATTACATGGATGATGTGGCAGACAGTATGTAAATCTATGAGCTATCGTTCTATGATACTGCTTTTACGAAGCAGTGACTGGAAAGTGACTCTTTTGCGAATTCTTTTCCACTTCAGACCAGTGTTGTCAAGAGGTACCTTCGAAAAATAGCTAAATAACGCATAGAAACTAGCCGAAATGGCTGGCTAATAAGATTTTCCCAAATTTATAACTAAATTCACAGCTAAGTGATATTAATCCATTCGTGCATGAAGTTCCTAGAGGTAATCTTTTTATGCAATTGAGGAGTTCTATGTAATAGGGCCCACACCAGTATACGCCTTTTCAGGGAGATTTCATTTTTAAATTCTTTGGTATTAATTCTATACATCTGCAAAATTTCATTCCGATATCATAAATCTTGATGTTGCTACAGTGAAGGAATAGAGGTTGTCGTTAGACAAAAGCGAGTATCTGCTGCAGTTATGTTGGTGAGGTAGTTGTTTGAACAGCGTTAAACATGTCGGAGTGTGCTAACACGAATTCGAGTATAATCTCAAGAAACAGAAGAGACAGTCAAATATGCTCATGTAACATTTTGTTCCTGGATTACCATGAAATTTGGTGTTACTGTAAAACGTATATTTCTTGTCAGAGATCATTCTTGCAACCAGTGTGATAGGAATGCTGGTTTGTGCTGCCTGAAAGTGGCCAAGGATGAAAAAGTGCTTACCCTTGACAAACCCTATCCTTTTATTGGTAAAACATGGGGCACCTTTTATCAAACAGTGGAAGAATGGATTCACAACTATAATGAAAAGTAAACCATCAGCAGCAACTCGACATCCTTTCAAGATCCACTCCTGTGTAGAACTTTGTTTAAAACCATCAGGTGGTATTCTAGCTTCTGATGCACATATTGGTGCGTACATGTCGATTAAGTAGGCTACTTTACTTGACTGGACTGTGACGTAAATCTTGCAGATACATTGTTAGAAAGTCAACTACTGCAGCCGAACCTAAATAAGAAAGAGACGTAAAAAAAGTTTGTCCATTTTCTGGATCCTGTTGCTGTTGCTTAGTACGAGAAAGTGTTCCGTCAAGCCGGACATCGGGGATGCAGAGGATGATCTTCACAATATATTTTATCAGCTGTACATAATGCATAGACTGTTTCCAGTGTCCAGAATTCTTACATGTCCTGTTTCTTCATAATACATGGACTATACTGCATTATCGTTACACGCATATAGTTCTGTTTATTTTAATTGTGTTCCTTACTTTGTAATTACGTTTCTTTCTTCATTTTCACAAAGTATATCATACGACTGCTGCGATACATATACTGGAGAATCCTACGAAGTCGTTCTCCTTAACAAGGGCTCATAAAAGCCTTTTAAAAAACGTTCATATTTATGTTGTATTGCAACGAACTGGTAATGTCTTCGTATGTTGTGGAAGAATAAATCTATGTTTCTCTTGAAGGGTGCACATGTACAAACGTTAAATAAAAAGTATATGTACGTTTAAAATGATTACACGCAATTTTCTCAAAACATGGTATCCCTTTATGGGCCCTTACTACATGGAACTCCTCAATTTATTATTTTGAGCTTAGGAATTTTGACTTGAAAATGAAATCTTTGAGTTTTACGTCCCATGGTTACGCTGTGTGGATTACACGAGAATATGGCCATGAGAAATGAATGAAATGGTGGAATGAACAAAGTGGAGGAAACTGGAGAACTCCCAGAAAAACCCACACACACTATGTTTGTTCACCACAAGGTCTATTTGGTACGTGCTGGGATCAAAGCAGGGCCTCCACACACCAGAAATGAACGCTCAACAACTGATCTAGAATCGTGACTTACGGAAACGTATAAACTTAAATTAATATAATGAAATATATGCATGAGCTTTTGAAGAGGTATAGAAATATATCTCCACATTAAACAAAGGGGAAAAGCATAACTACAAACGGGTTGGATACGAAAAGGTATATTTTGCTTTTACAAAGTCTATACAAAATTCCATTTAAATTTAATTATGCTTTTGAAATATTGGTATTTTACATGCAATTAGGCGTGTTGAATTTTCAGTCAGTGACTGTTTATGATTGTAGATATATAGTAATTTATAGTGTATGTAGTAGTGTTACTGGATTGGTACGATTGAAATGTCCTGTTGAAGTGTGTCCTGTTCAAAGCCCCCACAAAATGAAAATTACAATACCTGATTAGTCAAAGTAGCTGCCCACGCAACCACTTACTTTTGCCCAATGTTTGCCAACACAAGCCATCGGGGATGTACTAAATGACTTATAAAGTATAGCTAAAAATGACTAAACTCTTTTAAAACTATGGCTAAATTTATAGTTAACAGGATTTAACAATAAAGCAAGGAGGCATTTTTTTTTTTTTTTTAAGTTTAACATCTCATGATTATGCACCATGGCTAAGGAAGATGGTGGCGATGATAACGAACGAAATTGTGAAATGAAAAAAGTGGGAAGAAATAGGGAACCCCTGAAAATCCATACGCATGGTCTTTATCCACCATCAAGCCCAACTGTAATACCTCAAGTATACTGTAATATATTTTTCTGACATTCTTACGAGTTAGATCAGAAACTTTTACCATTAGTTCATATTTAAGGTATTTATAGAGCACTGTGCTTGCATTATTGATCATAGACACTAAATATCCTTTGAGTTTTTCCTCTGTTCCCAATTCTTACGGTAATGTTGAACTACATATCGGCGTGCAACTGATATAACACAACACTAAAAGTATACATCTCTAGCAAAAGAAAAAAAAAGAAAAAAGAAAAAGAAACTGAAAAAAAAAACACGATTTAATATTATGTAGCTACTGGAAGACGAAATAAAGGAAATTATGACTTGCCATTACACTGTGTCATACAAGCAAGAATGATATAAGATAATGTGAACTTCGGAATAGGAAAATAAGTAGCTCTACTGGAACAAGAAGGAAACCTCAGTTTATTTTATTTTTATTCATATTTTTAAAGAAAACCAGATTGACAAATATATCTAATTACACGAAAGACAAATGGCTAGAAATTGGGAATTATAAATGTAGAATTGGCCAAAATTGTAATTAATAGTTAAACTACGGTTTTACTGTCTAAACCACTCAATAATGTCTAGATTTAACCATAAAGTGGCTAAATTTGCTATAGTGCTTTTTCCACCGCTCGGCCTATGATTTGATTTCAGGATTAAAGAAATGTAGCGTCTACGATGTAAAGAAATCATCAACTGGACGTTGTGTCTCTCGGTAATGAGAGGGGGTTTTCCTCTCCCAAGAAGCGATCGAGATGCTGTAAAATTTGGTAATCGATGGAAAAGAGCGGAAATAGTAAATACTGGGAAAATATTGTTTGAAGGTATTTCATAACAGTAATATCTTATTTACCACATTTCAACATTTTAAGCATCAAGAGTAGTGTTTTAATTAAGAGGGATGCACGGGAACGTCATTACCCAAAACAATGTGACTGCTTTTTAGTGCCTTCGATTCAATTAACGAAATCAATGTAGCAAAATATTTTTTCCACAGGTATTCAAACCATATAAAGAAGTATTCACACTGACCAAAAGACCATTACGTTCCATTTGGTCTCTCTAGATCGTGTTCTTTAATTTCTTTCATTGAACCAAAAATACGGTTTTCTCGTCTTATCTCGTAAATTTTGTAGATGTCTCGTCTTGTCTCGATTCTCGAATAATTACTTCTTGTCTCGCCTCGATTCTCGATAAGCTTTTTCTGCAAGCGGTCACGGGTTCGATTCCCATGGAGTCGAAAAAGTGTAAAACCTTTTCCAGGCCAAACATCCTGAGTGAGGTTTTGCTGGGTTGTCATCATTCACACCGGGCAAATGCCGAGATGAATCTAACATATAGGTGCCAGGCCGCTTCCTTCCTTCCCTTTCTCCGGATAGTGTGCTCGCCGAGGGACGTCATCCCTCAAATATGACGGGCTAAATGGCCTTATACGCCTAAAGCCCAGAAATCTAAATCCTAATCCTAATCCTAATTGATAACTTTTCTCGTCCTGTAAATCTATGTATAATATTTATGCTCTGATTTTTTTTTTTTTTTTTTCAAATTTCGTCTACAAGTTCTCATAATCCTTCTGCGTCACGAAATGTCCACGAAAGGTCCGATATAAGAGCATTTAAACCATATTTCTTATTGAGGTATATTGTATAATGACTCGCATATCTTAAACATTAATAAATGTTCTTCATTGTGTTTGTATAATTATGTTATCAATTTATAGTATTTATACTAAGAACCATGTAACATTAAATCAATGCTCGAGGTCCAAGACCTGGGTAAACTATGTTAATCACGAAACTCATGAAATTTCTATGATTTTATACCATGATTTTATACGGATGTTATGAGAATATTAGTCAGCTAAGCAGTGGCTGTGTAGCAGAGAACTTGAGTAAAAGCAAATAATTCTTACTTTGACGCCACAAATAGTAACACATTCGTCTCACCTATAGATCCACTTAGTAACTACTTATGAAACAACATCTAAGTTGTTCAGAGCGCCGCATGGTCGTTACTATTACTTGACATTAAGCGACAGATTATTTATCAGAATTCGTAATTGTTACCATAGTTACAATTTAATATCAATCAACATTAATATTCGCATTTAATGCACGTAACTAGGTCAGTTGAAAAAACAGATTAACAACAGTAAATTCGTTTAAAAGACATTCCATTCAAAAGTTTTATATTAGAATTAAGTTAGAATTGAGTGCATATTTGAACTTCGAGATTTGAACCTTTGCATTCTTCAAAGCAGGGTTTCTCAACCTGGTGGTCGCGAGAGGATTTCATGGGAGTCGCAAAAATAAGCGGAAGAGATAAATATAATTAGAGTCAAATACCGGATATTGCTCAAAGTAATAGCCTCTCGAAAATTATATAAAAAAAATCAACAACTTTTGAAACAATTTTCCAAGTTTTTAAAACCAAAATTAGAAATCATTTTATTTTTCATCACATGACTCGTAATTAAGAGAGTTATGAAGTTTTAAAATTTTCAAACGACTTCCATTTTGAAAAAGTAAGAAGCAATGTATTCGATATTTGTAATATGAATGAACTGTCCAAATTTGGTTTTAATCCATTCGCTTTTAAGGAAGATGCTGTATCCATTATATACTCGTACAAGAAATGGATTCTGCTAGAAATAGATGTATATCGTGAGATCTCTGCAATAGGCATATTTAAAATCCCACACAAGCTTATTACAAACCACAAATTATAAGGGGGTCACTGGCAAGAGGATGTGACAAAATAGGGGTCGTGATAGGAATTAGATTGAGAACCACTGTTTTAAAGGATTGGATTCTTTAGAGAACTGACAATTATTGACATGATTGTTATACCAGGCAAGACCTGGTTTCTTAAATGGTAGATTTTAAAAACTTTTAATATACAATAATTCGTATTTAAATTTAAATTCCAATTTTCTAGTTGCAAAAACATATATCTTACTATATAACTATTTGTATTTTAGAAAATTGCATTAATTAAGTACCTTTTTGTGCTTTCTGTTTCTCTACATATGTATATTTTTAACTAAAATACCGTAAAAAAGAACGAACGATTAATAATTTAATTACAATGAATTTTCTCAAAAAGGTTCAAGTTGTAAAGTGAAATATGACAAATTAATTAAACTTGTATTATTAAAAACTATTTAGATTAAATTAAACTTTTAAATCATATTCAAAACACACGTTTTATAAAGTAAGTTCATGGAAGTTGAAACTGTTCATGTCATTAAAACGTGACACAGTTGATCGAATTAATCACACTCCAAAACCACTGCTTAAACTGTGAATTTGTACGTTAAAGTAATTATTTTGAGAATGATTTCATTTGACATATTTTTCTTCTAAAATTTTTTTCTTTCAAAATTCTTTTACTCCAGGTATTAAGATCTCTCATCTTTTTATGTACACATTTATTTATTTTTCACTGCGAAAACTGAAAAGAAGTTAGAGGAAAATGGAAGGAGGAAGGTTGTTCCTTGACTACCTTCGATGCAAGTTCCTTCAACCTTTCCGAACTGATTAAGATCCAAGGAATCTTTCACAAACTGTCACTTGCCATCATTTTCTACTACAAAGCAGTTCATCCCAGGAAAGCCATTACCAGGCAGTGTAGCCATATTCCCAACTGAAAAAGAATTACTGACCTAAAATTCCTAAAATTACAACACGGCGATAAATTACAACTTTCATTCATGTATAATTCTTAATAGAGCATTAGAATTAGATTTAATCGTAATATACTAAAATGTATTTCACGCATTATTAAAACTAATATCAATGTGACAATTTCCACGTTTTTGTTTACTTTCTTGAAATTATTTTGCAAAATATAGAAGATAGTATAACTTTGTAAACCGGCATCCTGAGAAATAAAAGTGGTTTAAATGTTGTGTAACACAATGTATAAAATTATTCACACTTTTCATTCTTAGAATTCATTTTTTTTATATACGATAAAATTTACTTTGTGAAACTTTGTAAAGTGTTTACGATGAAGGGCTTGAACTTGCGTAACAACATATTCATAAGTTTCTTTCTTTAAACGGAGTGTCCAACTTCGTGTATTTAAAGATCATAATTTAATTGCTGAAAATATTAATGGTAGTTCTGATTCATACCTTATTTAATTGTTTAAAATTTAGTTGAGTTGAGCGGCCCTTTCAGCATGGAGACTATTTGAGAAGATTGAGATGTTAGGGTCAAATAACACTAGGAACACATAATTTATAGAACTTCAAAAATGTTTTAATCGAAGGTAATGAAAGATAATCGTTTAAACTTACATGAAATCATGTTTCACTAAAAACTTTCATGTAGAGCTCCATAATACTTTTAACACATCTATAGTTAAAGATTATAGATCTACACGGGCCGGTATTTTTAGCCCTACCCGGCCCAGCCCGTTAATTTATAATGTGAGGCCCGACTCGAGTCCGAAATAACTTTTAGCCTTTAGGCCCGAGCACGGCCCGAGCTCGTGTGATAATCAAATGAGCCCTAAATAAGCCCGAATTACAGAATTTTAATAAATAACACAAAATTGAATTTTTATTTGTTTACAACAATTAGATGTTTAATTTTGTATTTTAAAAGCTTACATGATTAATAGAGAATAAGGAAACAAAGGTTATTGTTTACACTTACTAACTACAAGAATTCTCTTAAAAAAAAAATGGTCATTTATGTAAATTCCGTCTCCCTTAGCCTCGGTGCATAATCATGGGACGTTAAACTAAATATTTCATTTTCTTTATATAAATTCTCATGAAATGGAAAGATAAATACTTCAAATATTTAAAACAAAATGTGAATCTGTGCAAATTCTTATGCAAATGGATGTGTACTGGACTCACTCAGATAGTCCTCAAAGCAGTCATTGTCCATTGCTGTGAAGAAAAAGAATTGAATCCACATTCTGGCCGCTGAAACTTCCAGTCACAGATAAGCTAAGCATGTTTATTTCTGTTAGTTTTAGTTTTTCTCTCCACTACACAGTTATTTTTCCTTCAATTGCACAATGATAATCAGATTTTTAGTGTGGTTTCTCAAGTTTAGATCTGCTTTAAAAGTTCTCCAGAAAGAACGGTCTGATAAATATCGTTATAAGCCACTTACAAAAGTATCCCCCCCTAAGTGCTCCAATTTCATTACTTGGGATCCAGGTCATTTGTGGTTGTGAGAACGCCTAGACAGATGCAACCCAACTTACACGTAACTTTTCTCGGCACTGACAGCAGTTGGTAGACCTGATCCAGGTATTTATTCAGGTAAAATTGTAAAGTAGGTGACTAACGAAACAGTTCTCCATTCTAGGATGAATCTCTATGGTTCGGATCGTGTTTTCCAAAGAACACCATATATTAATCTCAATATTGTTGTGTATGTAATGTATTATTTCTTTATATACTGTATGTTTAGAGAAATAAAATTACTGACCACGCATTTATCAGGAAATGCTTGAAAGTACCTGAAAATATCAAATCTAGAAGAACTGCTGAAAATAAGTTTGTAAATGATTGCCTCCATTGAGAGACCTTCTCCAACTCTCCTCATTTTCTTTCTGGAGGAGAGAAGATCTTTCTTTCTGGAGGAGAGAAGATCTTTCTTGTCACACTGAGTATAAATTGAAATTGAAACATTTGAAAAAGTTTCAACCTGGCCGGGATTCGAATCCGGGTCCGCCAAACAGAAGTTCAATACGCTAACCACTTACCTACCGCGTCACTTATGTTTTATATAAACTTTTAGCTAGTTGAAATCGTTGCATGTAAGACTATACAAAATACTAATGCTCATATAAGAAGACGTTCCTTATGAGTGTCACAATGACTTACTCGAGATTTCCTTCTTTAACTCAAAAACAAGTTATATAGACCTTCGTCAATGAGGAAAATACTAAAATATCACGAAACGTTCTTCAAGTTGAGGCTACCTCATCGTTTTTTACAGATCCCGATTTACATTACTACTATTCTTCCTCATCGTAACTTCTAATTTGCAAAGAAGAAAAGCCGGCAGCATTTACGCCGATCCCAAGAGTTTTAGTATTAGCTCGTTACCCTAGCCAGCTGTTTGAAGTTGGTCATGTAAAATGTACAGAAAAAATTGAGCAAGAGAACAGAACCTAACCAAACCCTGCGGGGCTTCTAACCCGTTCTTACTACTACTACTACTACTACCACTACTACTACTACTACTACTATTACTACTGCTGCTGCTGCTACTACTGATATTATGGATCCGTATAGTAAAACTGTAAGCTTATTTTAATGAAAAATGTGTTATGAAAATTTAAACAATCCTTGGGCTGGGTATAATATACACGCCAAAAACTATTTTCATTATAAGAATGTTGCCCTAGTACGCTCGGCCACGAGGGCTGACAGCAGTTGGCCTTAATTTCCGCTATATGTAGATCATGACTCTTGATGTCCTATCTGTATCGGCCAATAAGATCAGAGGAAATCTGAAATTCTTAGAATCCGCGAAAATGCAAGCCAGCAGACAGGCACGTAACCAGGATTTTGTAATAGAGGGGGTTCGTGACGAAATATTGAGGTTGTCATTCTAAACTATTTTACTGGTAAAGTATGTTGGTTTGTTTAGCCAGGATTTTGTAATGGAAGGGGGTGCGTGACATGAAATATTGTGGTTACCCACAAGAGGATCGAACTATTTTACTGACAAAATACCCATATTGGTTTGTTAGGACAATAAAATGAAGATACGTTAGTAAGTATTTTAGTAACAAACTAGGAGGAAATCTCGAGTAAAAGAATATAAAAAATTGAAAAAGATAGATCTTTCGAACTCAGTTCTTCTTGTCTTTTCTTCTTTTTATTCTCTTCGTTTTATGTCGTTAAGGATAGCAACGAGATCTCTTTCGGCAGTGAAAACATCCTGCCTCGAAATTGAAAAATTCTTTAACAAGTGTCACTTTAATCTATGTTGCCAGGCTCATATTATTGGGGATTATTGGTATTTCTGAAGTTCTAGCTAAGAGTCTATCTGATCGTCATTTGTAGTCCATAGGATTAGCATGGAACTAGATGGAATTCAGAATGCTCCGTTACAATAATATCCATTTTTAATTTGACTCCTTCCCCTGTTTCCCTCACACAAAGCTCCTCATAAGAAAGAGTAACCAAACGCTTGCTGTAGCTTTATATTTTTAATGCTGATCCTTCTTTTTCTCGTTTCTTTTTGTTTCGTCTTTCCTTTAGTTTTTTTTTCACTTCTGGTCTCAAAGGGGGAAGGGGTCCGACGTTCTCTTCATTTTCAAAAAAAAAAAAAAAAAATTAAGAGTCCAATGCTTGCTTGTGTTCTCATCAAAATGTAGAAGTTCCGCAAACTATTTACAAAGACAAAAACTTGCTATAAATGAGGTTCTGTCTCTATTAGGGAAAATAGGAGTATCCCTAATTTCCAAGGGATATCTACAGTTTACAAAATTTTGAAATCATTCATACCTCAACTACTAACTGCAAAATATATTAAACTTTTAGTTCGAGCGGTACCAATTGTCTCCAAAGAAGGCGGAGCTTTGTTATTATAAAGGTAAACGAAAAGCTCTGTCGCTTTTTCACCCACAACCTTCGAACATCGATATGTCACCTAAGACGTACGTGGAAGATCAAAAATTGTCCCATCAGCATCGATGACCTTCTGCCAACGTTCTGGAAGGCCATGGATCTCATCGCGGTAGAACAGGTGATAATCGGATGGTGCAATGTCCGGAAAGTATGGCGGATGCAATAGTGTTTCCCATCCAAGGCATAGAATGGTGTCCCTGGTCATCCTAGCCACGTGGGACTTATTGTTGTCCTGTAACAGGAGGACTCCTTTGCGATTCAGATGTGTTCGCTCCAGAGTTCTGAGTTATTCTTGAATGCAAACCAACTGCTGACAGTACACAGTTGAATTGATGCTCTGACCAGCTGGTAGCAATTACCGATGCACGATGCCATGAGCATTCCACCAAACACACACGAGGACCTTCTTCTAGTGCAGTGCTGGTTTAGGCTGTTTTTGAGCCGGTTCATGGGATGCTAACCAATTATGACGGCCCCGTGGAGCTTCGTACAGGACCCACTTTTCATCATATGTCAACATCGTGTCCAGAAATGGCTTTTTCTTCAAACAAGCCAGCAAAGAAACACAGGTATCTGCTCGCGTTGCCTTCTGGACCGGATCTAATCATGTGGTACCCATCGACCCAACTTGTAGTGCTTCCCAAGTTGATGAAGGTGTTGCCAAACGGTTTCTTCACTCACACTGAATTGTAGTCTCAGTTCCTCACATGTCTAGCCACTGTTCACCTTAATTGCTGCTTGAAGATCTTAATTTTGTGCATGTTTTTGTCTTTTGGCACGTGGTGCGTTTTCCAGTGTTTCGTCACCGTCTTTAAACTTGTTAAACCGCCTTTGCACTTCGGTCACGATACCCTCACCAAAGGCCTGGCATATCTTCTGCCTTGCTACAGCGGCGTTTGACCCCAGTTTGAACTTGTACACCATACTCGTCCTTAGGGCTCCCTGTGGAGGTCCCATTTTCACTTTGTCCTTACGCAAATTCATTGTGAAACTGAACTGCCACAATCAAGTGGTATATTGGGTATATCTACACCAACAACTGACCTTCGCCTTATCTCCATTCAACTCACGGTGTGAGGGCAAATTGAACACAGACCCCACAACAAGTGACAGAACTTTCTTGGTTACCTTTATAATATTAAAGTTTCAAGAACTTCGACGAATAACTTTCAAATATGTTGCTGAAAATTGAATAAATATGACGCCTACTATACGCTGGCTTTTAGTGTCCATGTACAAATATATATATTTGAGGTTGATTTTGTTAGATATGTGCCTTTTAAAATCACTCGCATGTTATGACCTGGGGGAAAGAATCTTTACATTTTTCTATCATGGCTCCTAAATGGTTAAACAATTTTCCATTCGAAAGTTTGTGTAGCTATCGGCTATACCTATAGCTCCGGAAAGTCAAAAATATAATAAAAGGAAAGTTTTCCATATTATTTTGGTTAATTTATTTCTATGCTTTGATTACGGAAGTCAAGCGATTACACTAGTAAGTTTTTCTACTTGATGTTAATCACAATGAAAACTGTGATATGTGAGAAATGCACAAAGAGTAGTCTACCTTTATAATTACAAATGGAAGGGGTAGATTAATACAGAGAGGTGGGGGCACATTAGTTCGTACCAATTCACCCCATATGCATGTGTACTAATGTGAATCAACTGAACTTCAGGATCATTAATTTCTATAACTGAAAATTTACTCCACGCAGGGCAATTTAACATAAATAAAATTATTTGTAAAGAATTACACTTTCATACGACATACATAAGTTTTCAAAAATCCTGTGCTTAAGCTTACATAGACATAAGTGAAAACTTACCTTTGCTCTAAGAAATCAAGTTTTTTTGTGCACAGAGAAAAGAACGTTGCGGCCATCCGACAACTGTGCCTCACGATGTTCGTTTTTCACCAATGTTGCCAACACCAAACTGTTGTCCATTTACCTCTTCACAGTGGAAAAATATCTACCTCGTACATACCTGCCCCGTGTACCAAAGTCTCTCCCTCTCCCCTATTAGAAATACAAAATAACGGCATAAAACTCCAAGTTAATTGAAATAACTGTACAAAATCAGTGTCACTTGTGAATATGGGTTACAAGCACCAATTACCCACTTCGTTAGGTTAAATTAAGAAAAAAAATAATAATATGTTTCGTTAGTCATCACTTTTTACTATTACTAAAGCGTTCTCTGATATTGTACATTTTCGATGATTTATATATTTCTCTCCCCTCCTCCTCCCCAAGTTGCGAGGCTGAATTTGTATTTAAAAGGCATCAGAAGGTCACTGTTCATCTCAGAGTGACCGAAAACTGTTGATTCGGCACTGCTAAATATCGATCATTTTCAATAAATTTATATATCTCCTCTTTCCCCATGTTGCGAGGCACGGCATTGGAAGTTCACTGTTCATCTCAATGACCTCGAAAAAGATGGATTCGACATTGATAATGATCATTTTCGATCATTTTTATATATCTTCTTCCTCCACCTCCCGCAAGCTGCGGTGCTGAATTTGCATTTAAACGGGATCGGAAATATTACTGTTCATCTTAGCGACCCCGAAAACTATGGATTCGACACTAATATTTGTTTTTTTTTTTCGTTTTTATGTATATCCCCCTCCCCCAAGTTACGGGGATGAATTTGGTCGTAAACGGTTTCGGAAGTGTCAATATTCAACTCAGGGACCTCGAAAACTATGTAAAACTATATTCGACATTAATATATGGTCATTTTCGATAATTTATATATATATATCACCCCTCACCCTCCCCTGAGCTCCACCGTCAAAGTTATATGACAGAAACCATCTCAGTAGTACCGTCAAAGTAGTATGAAAAAACACCAAAACTCCGAACCTCATCTATGTTGAAAATTTTATTGAGATCGATCGGCTGGTTCAAGAGTGATGAAGTCAGAAAGACAGTCACTCTTATTTTTATTTTTTAAATATATCTCCCCCTTCCCCTCCCCTACGTTGCACCGTCGAAGTAAAACGATAAAAATCGTTCCAAGCCTGAACTTCTATGTTAAGAATTTGATCGAGATCGGTTGGATGGTTCAAGACATTAGGAGTCACAAACATAATCACTTTCAATTTTATAGTAGAGATTTATTGTTGTAGTATAATGTTTATCGCTCAATGCTCGACGTGCCGTATAGCTAAGAAGGCTAAAATTTATATTGATAAACAATTATTCAACGTATATCATAAGCATCCGCCCATGAAATCAAACTTGCGGTCACATACACTAGTTTTTATCAATGTCATGAAAATGTTATTTTCGATATTCATTTTATGAGCACACATTAAAAATTTCCAACGGATGTAGTCAGTATTAATGGTATACGGAATTACCGATGTTCAATACTACATTTCTCTTTAGCTTTGGAAGAAGAACACCACTAATATGCTTTGAAATGAAATGAACTGTCTAGTTTAATGTCCCACGTTTATGCGCTAAGGCTAAGGAAGACGGTGATGATGAGAAATGACTGAAATGGTGGAATGAAGAAAGTAGGAGGAAACGGTAAAACCCGAGAAAATCCACGCACACTGTGTTTGTCCACCAAAAAACCTCACATGGTGGAAGGTAACACCTGTGTGCTTGAAAACGAGTAATATCTACAGAAAACGCGAACAACCAATTCAGAAAACGACATACTGTTGCTATATGCTACAGAGGCAGATCGATTAACATGGATTGCATAAACTACGGGGAATACGTACACTCGAGCGGCATTTTTACTGAGCCAAGGGATTCAAGTAAGATATGTAATGATTTTTTCCTTCTATAAAAAAATCAAGTAGTACCGGTACTTGTGCAAGACTTGCGCAAGAATCTTGGTTTTCGTCTTGGTCTTGCATCGGGACTCCTGGTCTTGGTCTTGGCCTTGCATGCAAGACTCTTGCAAAAACTGCAAGACCAAGACTCTTGCGCTCATTACTAACCCAGAGAACCATAAAACTTCACAATAGAATTTTATATATCAAATTTTAAACATATATTTTATGAGTTTTCCTGGTAATGCTGACAGTAAAGCCAGTGAAACACTCATTGAACTTTTTTTTTCCTCATCATCTCATTGAACTGAAGATGAGGAAAGAACACTATATTAAAACCTAAATACATACTAATTCACTAGCTGATCTCTCCAAATCAGTTTGTAAATGAATTTAAAGTAAAGATCTAAATAAACCGCCTTCTATCACTTGAGAACTGCAAATTTACGCGATTGGTTGGCTCTTTAAATCAAAGTTTGAAAATGTGAGCGAGAAAAAAAAAAATGAAAGTTTCATCTAAATTATTCCAGCAGTTTCTTAGGTAAATTAAACCCATCATATTGTGACGTATACGTGATACAGGAAAAAATCTTGGAATATAATGAAAAGTTTAAAATTAAGAGAAAACAATAATAGTGGTCAGTATTTGTACTAAATGAGAAGTCACAAAATAATATATCAGAACTAATCTGAGTATTTTCCAGAAGTTAAACAATATAACGTAATTTCGCAACAACCATATTTCCAACAATTAAAAAATAAAATAAAAATAAAACAGAAGTGAAGAACATTCCTTTCCGCCAATAAAAAGCTGAGTAAAACGTTACTGATTGATCTCAATCAGATACAAATACACCTCAGACATAGAGGATAAGGACTATCAACAGTTCAGCTATTAAAACATGATTTTTTGCAATAAGTAAGTTGAACATTTCTTTACCAAAAGTGTAAGGCAGATATATTTGTGATGAAATAAACTATAATATGACATGTTTTCAGTAAACAAGCTGAATCTGTATACGGGAAGTTATTATAATTTTTCTGTACTCGAAACTTTGTGCACGCCTTTGATTCCACAGCAAATTAATTTTTTTGCAATTCAGACTAGTTCCGTAACCTTACTGTAATAAGGACTTCTTTCCTCAGATTGAGATTTGAGATTCGAATAATGTATCCTTTTACACGAACAGGAACGACAGCTGAAATAACTCTGTTAGAATACAAAATACTATTAAATTATCCAGATTTAACATTTAAAATATTCATAATCAGATTCTCTTCCAAACACCAGATAGCAAAACTTCAAGTATTTTCTAAATGAACAATTAGAATAACGACAGTATTCATGAAAAACGAAATTCATAATAGAACATCATCGTGATCGTTACTAATGGACAGAGCACGAAGTGACATAATGCATTAACACATTATTAGTAAGTAGAAGTTAATAAACTAGGTTAGAAGAAAATACATTTCTTCTCTACCAACCCTCGAATAACTAAAGTAATTTATATAACGCAGTGATTTTATATATACATCATCTTTACGTTTATTCATTAATATATTACTTCATCTTCACATATCTTTATAATTAATCTATTTTTGCTTAAATCCACTATATACGTATTCACAACGATTCCTTGTGCGATTTATTCAGTATTGCAATCAGTGGCCTATTTACCGGGGGGTTGGATATCGGGCTCAAGCTCCCCCCCGAAATAAATTTGTTATATGAACTTCATTAAAATTTGTCGGCACCCAAAAGGAAAAATATAAGTGTTTATTCACTTCTTGTGCATAGCCACCCCGAAACAAAATCCTAAATACACCACTGATTACAATTGTTAAACAAGCAGTTTTTCCCAGATCGCATGTGTATCAGATATTTAGCTTGAACTTACATACGGTATGGTTAAATTTTCAACTACATTCACTTGGAGTAAAGCAGGTGAAAAGAAAATTATTTTCTGACAGCAGACATTGTACTTATTCTTTGATATTTAAATTATTTCAAATTTGTTTGTGGATTGAATTCAGTAACAGGTAGCGTGAAGGAAGATGTCGAACGAAGAAAAAAATCCACATAATCATATTCATTTCTATCGGCATATCACGACAGATCAAACATTTCTATTCTATGATTCCTGCATTATCATCCAGTATAAAAGTTACTAATTTCACAGTTATAGGACACGTTTTGTATGATCTTGATCACAATAAAGTTATAGTTTATTGGAATCTGTTATCAACATATGATGAGTGTTTAAATTATCTTTTTTTTTTTTTTTTTTTTTTTTTAAGTGTGAATCTGTTATCATTATTTTTAACAGTTTAAGTAGAGATAGAAAATCATCATCATAAATAATTGTACAAAACATAACAAATTTACAGAAATTCAAAAAAATGTTATTCATTAAATTAAATTGAAACAAAGACAGACATAAACAGAATAAATATCTCAATAAATTATGGACAACAAATAATATGAAACAAAAGAAAATAATAAATAAATATACCAAAGAGTTAAAACATATAAAACAAAATAATAAATTAAATGAACAGACTTTAAAAAAATGAACAACATTAAGGATTTCTAAAATTTCATGCTCATTACGGAAATTGTGAACACCTGCTTCTGTGATTTCAGGTCATTTATAGGATGTTATGCCTTTTTCTGTTAATTTAATATTATGCTACCGAGTTGTCTGTCAAAATATACAATAATGATGTTTTTATTCTGTAACTTTCTATAATAAGTCTTTGTTAAAGATGACTTATGATAATCGATTATTTAATTACTCTTAACTCTGTGTGTATCTATCAACATACATTATTCTCAAGGAGGGGTAAGAGTGAATCTGAAAAGGTAGGGGGACGGTAGGTAGCGGCATGAGGTCACGCCGTCCCATTGCATATATTTGCCCATTGTATTTTTGTAGGAACTGGGAGGACGCCGTACTTATTTTTTGGAGGTGCGGAGATGGCGTCAGCCCGCGCTCCTCCTCACTTTTATAAGTCAATATTCTAATGTCAGTGAAGTAAAACACTTTCTACATTCATAGAGCAGCCGTTAGAATTTTATATTAAATTACTATTAAATTTGCTTGTTAATCTGCGGCGCACGAAATGGCATTAGTGTTCCAGATCTCATGTACAGGGTTATTCAAAAAGAAAGAACAGATTTCAAACATTTATTTCTTCCAAACTACAAAAGATAGAAACATGATTCGAACGTTACTTGATTAAGAAAAGTTTACAATTCAAACAACCCGGATAGAAGTACCAATCACGGCCGAATTGGCGCTGTTGTTTGTTGTTGTTTGTCTGTAGTGAAATGGCGGCGTCACCATAGGAGAAGTCTTTTTGTGTGCTACAATTGGCAAAACTTGAGTCCATTGTTGCAGTTCAGCGAGCATTTCGCCGTCAATTTAATAAACAACCACCGCGTCATAAGCAAATTTACGAGTGGCATCGAAAATTCGTAGAAGATGGTTGCATCTGCAAAGGAAAAAGCACGGGACGTCCATGCACATCGAACGAGAATGTCGAGCGTATTCGTACACTCCGTGTGATTTTTTATCTATGGGGTTACGTAAAAGACCGTGTTTTTATCCCTTCTATGCCTGATACTCTTGAAGGTCTACGACATCGAATTGTTGAAGCTGTGAATTCGATAACTAGAGACCAGCTGATTCGTGTGTGGCAAAAAATGATGAGCCACCGTTTTGACATTTGTCGTGTAACACACGGTGCTCATATTGAATGCACACCATAATTACTAACAATAAATTGTAAACTTTTCTTAATCAAGTAACGTTCGAATCATGTTTCTATCTTTTGTAGTTTGGAAGAAATAAATGTTTGAAATCTGTTCTTTCTTTTTGAATAACCCTGTATATTAGTCGCAGCGATTTAGGCCTAATGTCATTTGAAAGCTGATAGTTAAGGTTCATACATGAGGAAAAAGTGTTGGAATTCTTATTTCAAACGTAAAGCAGTGCGCCGTGAAAATGAGTGAACTTTCCGTAAAAGTAGGGCTACGTTACATTTCATCATTTTATTTCCATAAACTTGTAAGTGCTACGCAGGTCCGCGTAAAAAAATGTGCTTTTTGTGGGCAAGTTACGTTATAGAAAACTTATAATCAATAGATAGATCAGTCGCTTTTGAATGGAAATTTTGGTTCCAAAATGGTCCTTGTAGTTTACGACTGATCATAGCAAAAGTGGACGGTATTCTGTTAAAAGTCGAACAAGACTGACATGTAAGAGCTATGATATCGCCAATGACCCATTACCAAATACTGTAAAACTATTTGAAAAACTGCTTAGTAAAATAAGCTCGAGGTTTGAGAGCCATACGATGTAATTAAAAAAAAATATTTACTCGATCAAATTTCTAGTTGCAAATATCTACTGAAACGTAACGAACTCGAACCATTTCTGAAGCGGTTGGTTACGAGTGATGAAAATTGGATAACCCACGACGACAATGTGAGAAATAAGATCGTGGTCGAAGTGAGAAGCCCCTTAGTCTGTTGAAAACTCTATACTAACCCCCAGGAAAGTTATGTCGTGCATTTGGTGGGATTGCAAGGCCATCGTGCATCATGAGGTGCTGTCGCCGGGCGGAACCATAGCCTCGGATTTGTATTATAGACAATTAGTGTGAGTTCACCTAGCAATTCGAAAGAAACGGCTAGACCACATACAATTTTAACGAGACCGAACTGAAATTCAGAAAACTTGGCTGGAAGATTTTAGTACATGCACCGTATAGTCTGGACCTGGCACCGTCATACTATTATTTGTTTCGGTCTCTGCAGAACTCCTTGAACACTTTGAATAATTTCAAAGGATATGTGTGAAAAACATATGTCTTTCTTTTTTTGGGGGGAAGACCAGAAACCACCGAAGTTATACAGCGACGGAATTATAGTGTTGCTGGAAATATAGCAGGTCATTGAACAAAATGGTGCACATGTGGTTTCATAATGTTATTTTCTTATTACAATTAATATATACTCAACTTTGTCATGAAAGACTCAATAGCTTTTAGACAACCTTATATACTGAAACGAGGTAATACTCGGCTAAAATTAGGTAAAATAAATTTATTTCTTTAATACAACAAGGACGAAAAACAAAGAAAAAATCATTGCAAAGACATGCGAAAGCAATATGTTCATATAAAAATGTTAAAATGAATTATTTTCTGAAAGTGCACTTGAAATTGTTCTTTAAAAAAATAACTATATTGGTAGGAATTTTTTACCTTTATTTTTCGAAGTTGTCTTTCTAGAAGATTGTTTTCATTGGAAAGAGGACACTAATAAATAAATAATACTGATACATTATTACAAATACATTATACACTGTATACTGTAACTATAATAGGAATTGTAGGATGGCAAACGTTTTAAATTAATTATACGTAAATGTCTACTCATGTTAAAAAAAAAGAAAAGGAATGCAGACAAAATTTATGTAATAAAAAGATTCCATTATTGAAACAACTTAATATTGATCTAAGTTAACGTTTGAGTTCTCGTAAATTATAGACGCGTGTGTGATATTCTGAATTAATCAAGTAACTGAATAATTATTAGAATGTATCAAATGTTTATGAATAGGGTGTTTCAGGCTTTAGAGGTACTGTAGATTTTTAAGAATCAAAATTAGCAACTTTTTAAACACCAGTACATTTTTTAACAGGAATATTATAACATAATAGAAACATGTTTAAAATATTAGAAATATATTTTTGAATCACATTTAGCGTGCACATCTAAGGTTACGGGATTTCTGGATACAAGAATACGGATTACTTTTGCTTTTACTGAAAATTGTTGAAATCGTTTAGTTGAAGGAAAACTACCTACTGCAGTACATGTAATTATACATAACATGTAACATAAGATTAACCTTGAAATTAAAATTAAAATGACACTGTCATAAAATTAGCATCTAGACTAATTTATTTATATTACGTATTCAAATACGTATGTTACTGAAGTCCTTTTTCTTTCTTGCAAACTTAATATTTAGCTCATTACATGTTATATTTTCGAATGTGTTAAGCAGTGGGAGCTAAGGGACCTTAAGTCTATTACTTTTGATTGAGTTTTCAAAGTGAGGCTTCTTGTCTGAGGATCGAAGAAACTTATTTCCAGTTTCACTAAAACGTTTTCTTCTCGTTCACAATTCTCTGCCCCGTTCGTAAATTCGCCCAGAGGCCACTGCGGTTCTTTCACAAAGACCACGGTCTGTTTCGTACATTTTATCGTATGATTTAAATGATAAAGTATAAAACTCAATTCCATTTTCCTTGGTGAACGTGTCATCGATGCAATGATCAGGGAAGAGTAACTAATTAATATGTTTTCTGAGTACAAAGCAAAAGTACGGACTTTTGTTATTTTTTTTAAGAGTATCATACAGACACAGACCCAAGTCTTAAAATACAAAACTGTCGATACAAAGACGAATGTCTAACAACCATATATATATATATACTTCTATACTACAAATCGTATTAAACGAAGATTTGAATCACTGACGTTCGTCATGGGATACACTTTACCGCTTAAATCATGCCTGCTTTATATAGAGACCGCTAACATAATTGATATGGATGAAACTAAGAAATTATACACTAAAGTTTATAAACACAAAAAAAATTAATGAAGTAATAAATCGAATATAACGCTGATAAAACAAATATGAAAAATAAGTACTACTATCATCATTTCCAGTTATTATCCGACTATTATCATCATCCGACTATTATCATCATTCATAGACCCTTATATATCCAGTTCCACACGAATGTAAGTAAATACTAATTCTACCATATTACGTATTAGTGTTTAACGAAAAAAAAAGTCCAATGATGAGACATTACAGTCGATATGTTTCACTGAGAACGAAATTAAATGAGTCAATGTAAAAGCTTATCTGTAGTTTCGAAAAAAAAAGCATTTTTACTTATTTATATTTTGGTAAACATAAAAATGTATGCTATAGAAAAAAAAAACCTATTAAGGTGAAAATGATACTGAAATATACCTTTATTAACCTTTCCTTTATGATGGTAGTAAAAATGTTCTCAAAAGTATCCTATGTATTTTATGAATATAACTAGTATGTTTTTTTAAAGGGAGGGTGTTTATAGGGCACTTTTACTTATACTTACTGAGATTTGTAAACAATTTGACGGAAAGAATATGATATTTTCTGAGTTTAATACCAAATGATAAATAATAAAATCGTACATTATATACTTTGTCTCAATCAAATACATTGGTCACGAGTAATTATATGTTGTTCATTTTTCTATCAATCACTAATAATGAAACATATTGAACCGTGTTAAAATGAAATGATTTTTTTTTCATCTGTCATAATGTTAAACATATCTATGACTCTTGTCAATATTATAACGTCATTCATTGTATCCTCAGCTTGATGTACGCAAATAAACGAAACAAAAAGCATTATGAGTTCTTACTGGTTGGTTGATCTCTGTATTTCAATTTCAATCCATAATAAATATTTAATGAAACTGAATGACATCGCAATTAGATAGATAATCAGTCGAATCACACATTTCAAACAACATTATACGGTTCAGTTATTCGTTTATATATTATAATAATATTTTACATTTCATACTGTTTTTGCAACTTTGCACTCAATGAGAAACAAAAGGAAGTAATGACGTAATTGATGTGAATATAATACTAAAGATTTTTTTCTATCGTTTCGTTTATTTTCAATATGGAAAACTAAACAAAAAATAAAACTGGTAATAACACTGTGAAGTGTGCAACACTGGAAATAATGTTCTAAAGTGAACACTCCGCCTGTCACAATGTGGTAATGTTGAGAGTCAATGCCCCATTAGATTACACCACCTCTTTACCCTATTTGTGAAAACAGTGGCCTTGCGAGAAGCAGAAAGCTTTGGAAGGAGATGGGTCTTCCATTCACTGCGCATACTTTCAAACAATAACATGGGTTAACTCGATTCAGGCCCACTCTCCTGCCGCGAAGAATTAGAGCCGCCTTTGGAAAGGCCATTGTTACTGCTGCCGAAAGCTTCACTTCTTATTCTTTTACGCTGCATTTCAACTTTAAGACAGACGACCAGCAATGTTGCCATATAGAATTGCACTAAACAATTATTTCAAAGCTATTTTATCTTGATATGGTTCAGTGAATAGATAGAGAATTCAAAATTCAATTTTCCTCTTACTTTTTATAAGCTCTACTAAACTAGCTGTTCTTTACACGGCAAGAATAGACTTACGGGAAATATTTGAAAGGTATATTTGATCCATCCCTCCTTATGATAAACACACTAATGGAAGTGACACAATAAAAACCCGACTCGAGCCAAGTACAAATTCCGTTCCGAAATTTATTTCAAATGGTTCAGCCGTTTCCCCTTGATGATGAGACAGGCAACACCGAAAATTTCACAGAAATTGCTCCCTTCACTCCTTTTTTTTTTTTTTTCCTTAACTGGGACATATGATCACCTCTTTTCAATGAGTTTATACACCTTCTTCCCCACAAAATCGAAAGTTTCGAAACCACTGGCACACGTTCCTGATCATTTCTAGCGAATTACCGAATTTCATCTCCCCAACGTGAGGGACCTGTGAGATACATTATTTATGGCATACACTTTAACCCCACTTCCCTGTCAGGATACGCAATTTAATCAAGAGACATAGAGTTGGAGGTATGTGCTAATTAGACCTATATTCAAAAAAATATTTCAAACGGTTCAACTGTCTTTCTGTGATTTGATCACAAAGAAAATCACTTTCAGTTTTATTATAGACATTTTTTAACTTTGTCAGCTCATAAATAAATAAATTAATAAAAATGACTCATAAAAAGCAGGGACAAATCCAGGACGAATTTCTGGGGGGGCGGTGGGTTGCAATACTGCCACTTAGAGCTACTTTTAAGAGCTCCAAACTCTGGGATGGGTTTTATTTATATATAAAATAAGGAAGTATACTCTTCTGGGAGGGGGCAATTGCCCAGATCGCCCCCTGGATCCACCCCTATAAAAGAAACAGGTAAGAGAGCATATGCTATAGTAATAAATTATGTAGCGTACGTTTACAGTTATTCTCATAAATATTCCACTATTAACAAAATTTAGAAATATCGTATTGAAATCAGACAATATTTCATGTAATTTTGAGTCACATTTCAAAACGAGTGAAATATAGTTGAAAACATATTGACAATTGCAATGAATTTAAATTTACAAGTGGTGCTTTGAGCAAACTAAGAAATGTTCAAATATCAAAAGGAAGGGTTTTAAAAATATTCGTCCACGTCAGGATACGTTTATCCTAATTAGTCTTCAGTATTTATTGTAATGTTTCGCTACTTGAAACTATCGTTACTTGATTGAGGAAATCGTTTTAATGAATTTATAGATTTACACTATTCTGAGACATTAATGTCTCTGAGTTTCCTAACAGCAATAGAAATAACCTGAGTACTTACATGCTACTGAAATATTGGTAGTAAGTGAAAACTGCAGTAGTTTAGATGTATCTTTTCTATTACATTCAAGAAGTACAATAAGTTTACATTGAATTAAATTATGAATTATAAAATATTACATTTGAATAATTTACAATTTTGAAATGAGAAGGACCGGTCCAGGAGGAAGATCTCCGTGCATAATGAACTTGTCTTTCACATAACTGGTATAAATAAAAGCTACAGCTTACAATTGTAAACACACTCGTATTTACAATATTCTTTAAAAAAAAAATACTATATATAGATTTTACTAAATTATATTGCAGTAAAGTAGGGTTGCCCTTGAGACGAGACAAGACAAGACAAGATTTATGTTAAGACATGAGACGAGACAGAGATAGTGACAACCTTAGAGGGAGCAAGGGATGCAGCATCCCTTCTTCCAATGACTACGCTTTCCTTCGACATTTGTTGTAATATAGGTCGAGTATATAAAACTAGGTATACCAAAAAATAGGTACCCCCAAAATTTCTCTGTCTCTCTGTTTGCCTCTTTTTAAAGCTGGTGCCGTCACTGGACCTACATATTAGGTTGGAATCAAAGTCACCGTAATGCGTTCAATATGCTTTTCCAGAAGGAATCTAACTCAAGACCCCATAGTAGACAGCGGAGAGGGCTCATATATATTTCTTTTTAGAAAATATATTAAAAGTATTTTAAACTTAATAAGGCTTTAACTTTATTATTATTATTATTATTATTATTATTATTATTATTATTATTATTATTATTATTATTATTATTATTATTATTATTATTATTATTATTACATTAATGTTTTAGTAATGTATTTCTTTTCGATATAGTTTTACTCTACTTTTTCATGAATTAGGATAAAAATCTTGATACTACTTGTCTATTCTCACGTGATAAGGTTACTTCAATTTTCTGCTTTTTGGTATAACGGAATTGACATGAACTATGCTTTCTTTCCTTTGAAATCAATTATCATTAACAATATTCGCCATTGCCAATTTCATTCTTTAAACTCGCAAAATAACTTCTATTTCAGAAAACTGGATGATGAGTAACAATTTTCTGCTGAGTAAATTTTATTTTCTATGGTAAGAAACAATATCTTTCATAAATTTTAAAAATAATAATAATAAAAATTCCATTGTCCTCAAAATAGGACAGTGGTATGGCCACACTGACAGAAATGTCAGTTTAACGTGGAGTATTTTTGGATGGTTGATCCTTCTTTAGTTTCAAGAGGTGCAGCTCTGTTAACAATCACCTTTCTGAGCTTTCAGGTTCTCTTTCAAATAATCGCTCGTGAAAAGGCTCTTTTAACAGTGTTTTTGTTCACTTTTTCTGCTCTAATGTACCTCCATAGGAAGTGTATTTATGTTCACTGTATGCTTCTATATTTCTAAAATACTTTTTAAAATTCCATTCACACGAAAACAACCGAGGTAACTCATCGAAGAGCAAAATATTGAAAGCATTTTGTTTTCTTTTCTTTGTAAAATTTATTTTGTAGTGGAGGAGCTGAGAGGTGAGTCATATTATACTATATATAAAAAAAGTTAGGAAGTTTTGCTTACAACAGAACTTAGACATATTGAGGTTAGACGTTCCAATTAAGATGAGTAAATACTTACTTTTATTTCCACTATAACATTTCGGTTACTGTAGTAATCAGGACTCGAAGATATAAGGTTTACATTCTTTTTTAAAAAAATCCTTTATATAGCATATAATAATGTAGCATATCATCACGATCTTTTTCCTTATTAGATTTTTTTCACATAGTATATTTGCCTGTAAAAAGAGGTGTAGTTTTTATTCAAATTTCAACTGTGTAAAATTATAGTGTAGCTTGAATTAGCGATCTTAAGAAAATTGGCTTCTAATATATTTAATCGTATTTAAAGATGCTGGAAAACTAGAGGAAGGGTTGTGAAGAATATGGGATGAAAATATATGTGAGAAAAACAGAAGCTATGATGATTGGAATGAAGCAGTCGGAGTCAAATATAGAAGTAGGAGGGGAGAAAATAGAACAGGTGACTAGTTTTCGATACCTGGGTAGTATTACTAGTGATAATTTGAAATGTGAACGTTAAAAAAAAGACAGGAATAGCGAAAGAAGCTTTTAGGAGGAAGAAAATATTATTTTGTGGGACTTAAACAAAGAGTTGAGGAAAAGACCAATAAAATGCTTCGTGTAGAGTGTTGTACTATATGGATGCGAAACATGGATATTACGCAAAAATGATGAAAAACATCTGAAAGTTTACGAAATGTGGGTGTAAAGAAGAATGGAGAGAATTTGCTAGGTCGAACGGAAAACGAATGACAGGGTGTTAGAAATGGTGCGGGGGGAAATTATTTTAGATATTATTAAGAGGAAAAGAAACTGGTTGGAACATTAGATAAGAAGGAACTGTATCACGAGGGACGTCCTAGAAGGTATGGTGGCAGGAAAGACAGGAAGAGAACGAAGGAGACTACAATTAATGAATGATATCACAACAGAAAAGTCGTACGTGGAGACGAAGAGGATAGTGGAAGACCGTGGAGTATGGAAGCTTCTCAGCTGCGTAAAGTGACCTGCCAATAATGGCAGAATACATATGATGATGATGATGGTGTTGACAGTATTGCTCACGAGAAGAAACGACAGGAGAAATAAGGTTGTCTCTTCTCGTAAATTTTGAAGAAGTCTCGTCTCTCCTCGATTCTCGAACAACTTTTCTCGTCTCGTCTTTAAAATGTCTCGTCTCGTTCTGTAAATTTATGCACTTGGCTTCTGGAAGTACTCTTGGTAGGATTTCCTCTTAGTAAAATGAAATGCAAATACTATATAGGGATAATTGTTGAATATAATTAATTAGTATTAATTAAAAGTATATTATCATACAGGTTTCTTAATTAGTATATGTTCATATCTAGATGATCATAAAAGTAGTTCAAAGTACAGAATTACTGATAACTGATTTTAATAATGCTCATTTTTGGAGTATGGATATATGAAATGGAAAGACACTGACTGTACTTCTGGCATCTTAAAGGTATAAGTAAGTAACAGAAATACAATTAATAGTACACAATTAATCAAACATTAGACAAAGCGTTTCATTAAAAATTAATTCAGATAGAGAAAGACCTCTTAATTTTAATATGGAAACATTAATTTATATTTAATATGGATTTACTCGTAATTTCCACACTAATAAAAAACTGTCTATCAAATAAATATTTTAATAGTTAAATTGATATTGCATACTAGTTTAAGCCTAAATCATTGACCCTTTGGGGACTTTTGGTACACATCTGTACAATGGCGTCGACCTTCGGAATTTGCTTTATAAATCTCTAGTAAAGCTTTTCATACCAGGTTTTTGCGCAGTCGTTCAAGCTTGGAAGCATCAAGGAACATGTTTCATGGACATTTTTCAATAAGGCGTGCGTTACCTAGGGGTAGTGACGTCACAAACATTGAAGACGGGAAAAATGTTAAATTTTAGAACCTTTTTTTTTTTTTAAAAAAAAAAAGTCTGACACATCCCTATTTATCCTAGGATCTCACGGTTTGTAATGTCGTTGTTTTTGTAATGAAGCAAGGTTTCCAACCGTACTATTCACAGAAGTGGGAAAATCACATTCAAATGGGAAAAAATAGGATTTTTCAGGAAAAATTCCCTTTTTAGGAATTTCTCTCCAAAGGCAGGCTTATAAGATAGGGACATACGAGTTAAGCCGCTTGAAAGCCTGATTCATTCCAATATCTACAGTATTATCACTACTTATTCTAAAATCATGAATCGTAAATCGTTCTCTTTGGAATGTATGACCCTTTTACAGGGATGGCCCAAAGAGGACTAAACTTGGAAAATAGCGATTTTTTCTTACAAAATCCCCCTTTGGAGGGAATTTTCTCTCCTCAGGTACATCATATCTATATGGGAGTGATACCGTTGGAAAGGGTCATTTATTCCAAAGAGAACGAGATACGATTCATGATCCTCGGGTAAAAAGCGATGTGTCAGAAATTTTTTTATATAACATCATGCTATATTTTATGTTATGATGTAGGGTATAGTGGGATATTCTTTTCATATGGGTTAATAATTTTTCCCGCCCTTGGTTTTCAAGATATGAGATTGATATTTTGCACAGATATTACTTACGCTATGTAGTATGTTCGTAATTATGGCGTAAACATAACGAGATGTTATATTTGGGACCATCTAACAGCTCTTGTTTATTCGTCGCCCGTCGAGCGTTTTACGATCTGGAAAAATACATTGTTCGAGACTGTAACACTGTTCGAGCAACACTAGCTGTTTTGAACATATCCATACAACCACGATGCAACATATTCTTGCCTGTTTCTGCGCAGGCAGTAATAGTTTTGAACACTTCTTGCAAGCAACATTGCTTCTAGTGTGTAAAGCAGCTGTCTCCTAACGAGAGAAGTGTTGAAACCGTAAGTGGTAAGTTTGTAACATTTCATTTTAAACATAAGGGTAAGGGCAAATATGGAATTTATTCTCGCTGTTTTTTGCTACCTCTTGCCATTTTTGACATCTACCACTTAAGATATAGTGAGAAATTTATATATATATAACTACACCGGATAAAACAAGTAGCTGTACCACACCATACGAAGATATTTGGTTATAACATTGAAAGTAACTGAATATGCAACCTGTCTAACTTTTAAGAACAGTTGAGTAGCATATTACCCAGAGAAAATTCATCTACAATAACGACTTATGGGAACACGTCTAGCGGGGGGGGGGGGAGACATATCTTAGGACCAACTGGATAAATAACCTCAAACAACAAACTCGATTCCTGCCACATCCTGACCAACATTGGTGATCCTAAGTAATCCTTGATATTTTTTGTCTCCAGGTTGGATGGAGACACGAATAGACAGGGTAAATATATAAAGAAGCAAACTCCTTAAAAATCTCAACCTCTAAAACTAATAGCTTCCTATATTTCATAATTGTAGATGGCGTTTAACTGGTGAGACGAACTTAATGATCCACCACTGCTAGCATATCACCACTGTAGTTAGCTCAAGTGAATGTGCCAGTCGGTTGTTGTATGGAAACAGTATCTCAAGATAGGTCAAAGCATAGATGATTTGACGAATGACCGCTCGCAAAATATTCAGATCTGAAGGCAATTGAAAATATATGGTATTATTCGGAGCAGTAGTTGAAACGCAGAAATTGTATTTTTCATACTTCGCTGAAACTTTAAGATTTATTGATGAGCGAGTGATTTCACATCGATGTGGCATACCTGCAACACTTCAAGAAGTGACCTGCAAATTGAATTCAGTCACTTATCCTGGCCAGAGACAATGTTACTCGATCTTAGACAAGTTCTAGTATGGGGATGATCAATAGTAGAACGTACCTAATACCGAGTAACACACCCTCTGACCTGCACTCGAGGCTGAATTGAAGTTTTGGAAATACATGTAGCAAATGTAAAAGTAAAGAAAACAATGTTATTTTGTCTTCATTTCTATTCAATTTTCACTTTTTTTGTCGAATTTCTATAAGAATCTAGGAATTGTAACAAGGTAGTCTTCTTACTCATGTCTGGTTTTAAATATAATTACATTGTTGTTCGTACACATGGTTTCGCTGCATTATTAAGATAATTATTGATTTCTATAGTAGTAAAAATTTAACATTAAAGTAATGAAGTATATAAGTTGAAGCAATTTGTGATTTACACAAGGAAGAACTGTAGTTAAATTTCTAGTGCATTCTTCGAAAAAGTTAATTCTTGAAGAAGTCTCGATTAGCAACGAGCGCTGAGAGAAAGGCATTCCCATATTTAAAGGTAAGTGTGTAATTTTTATTGTATATTGGAGCTCAATGCCTAATAATGGAATGGCCCATTATCAAATGTATCAATGCTCGGTAAAGAGTTATGTTTGGCGTTTATTTAATTATAACTTTTTATTACTTCCGAGTAACGATAGAAGAAAATCTGATTCTAATAAAATCAAATTTGAGATTTCAACGGATTTACATGTTATATGGCTTTTATATACCGAAATTGTGGTTTTTGTATGTCTGTCTACTCATCCATTCGTCCTAACAAGATATACCATACCGTCCAACGTTCCGAACTACATTTTTTACCTTAATTTTACAAGGTTCTCCAGATACCTTTTTTTTTAAAAAAAAAAAAAAAAATGCTGTTCTTACCCCAGAAATGAAGCTAGTTTACTGGAAGTTAATAATATTAAAAAGTGCAACTTTCTAGTAATTGACAGTGACAATTTTATTTATTTTTCAAACTTAAAGTTTCATTGACAACCCTTTGGACTTGGTGTGGTGTTAAATCATTTCTTTGAAGAAAATGTAGAAGAGGTAGTTCTTTTCGGATGATTTTTGCAGTAAGAAAGCAGATGAATTTCTTCGTACTTCATAAATAAATATTCACATTTGTAACTCAAACATGTGACACAAGTAATTTCTCATTTAAAATCCACGAGCTAGTCCATTTTTGGAAATAATTTTTCTTCGGACGAAGTTTCCGAAAACGTCCATTATAATTTTGTTCATATTTCGTATATACATATTTCTGAAATGACTGAAGTGTAACATGATTCAACTTAAGAAATGGTAACAAATAAGTTTAGTGCCATGACCCGTAATTTTTTTCTTATCCCGAAAACAGCTCTAACGATTTTCTTGATGTGAGATGATTCACCTTTTTTTTTTTCGGATAGAAGAAAACAATTTAACACTGGATCAATTAAAAAAAAAAACATCTAGGAAGGAGAGAAAGTTATTTTTTAATGACATGAATCAACCATTTTCAAATATGAGATTTTTATACACAGTACACTAAGTGTATCGTGCAGCGATGCCTCACGGATTAAAGATATCTCACGGTTATTTATAATTATTTAAGAATTATCAAATGGATTTTATATACGAATATCTTTCTGTGAGGTTTAAAAAGACTATCGTCTCAGTATCTTTACTATAAACTGAGAGATATGTACATTTCGAATCCCAGCATTGACCTCTTGCTTTCTCGAACTTCTACTGGTAATCAATATCTACATTTTGCAGTGTAAACTTCCACGTGGTTATACGGTTAGCGTACAAACGTTCGGCACAAGAGATTCAAGTTCGATATCCAATTGGTTAGCATACTTGCCCCTACGGAGTAGAAGAGTCAGATTCGATTCTCATAGTTCGGTTCACATGTTAAACTGTAAGTCTACATATTATTTCTAGATACTGGAAAGATACATGAAACTCGAAACCATTCAATTAATGTTTAAAATGAAGCTAAGTTCTTGTCTATTTATCAATTTATTCATATAACAAAAGAATAAAAGTCTAAAATGCTGTCAAATTTTATTAAAATCTTGGGTTGGAAAAATAAACTCTCTAACTTCAGTTATGAAAATTAATTTAAGACAGTTCTAAAAGATAGATAAATAACTTGAAAAATAAATATAAATAAATAAACAAGTAAGGCTTGCCTAGTAAAAGCCTGAAAAGGGGTTAATATATTGAAATTATATTGAACACTGAAGTTACAAATCTGATCTTTCGAATTAAATTTTGCCATACAATTTAGCACTGTTTTAGGTTTCTGTTCTGCGGTTGAACTTTATAAACAAATGAGAACTTAGCTGATTTTATTTAAAATCATATTTTCATTTTTGGTGTAGTATAAAATACAGAATTCGAAATAAGATAATACGGTTAAATATACATATATTGTCTACTATGTATCGTTCTCTAGAAACATTTCTGTGAAGTAATTTTCTTTCACTGAATAACACAGAATAGTGCTCAGCTTTTAAAAAGAATATGAATACAACAGAGAACACTTTGAATGGTTATTTATTGTCGATTCCATACGGTTCATCAATTGGAACGTCAGAATTTTTACGATGAATAGAGGGAATGAAAACTACAAGCGATAATATATATATTTAATATATATATATATATATATATATATATATATATATATATATTAATTGTGAATAACAGTCAATTGCATTATGTTTTGAAGATTATCTCGTTCAACTGGGAGTCACAGACTTGCGCACACTTATCTTCTTTATCAGCAAATGCCAGATAAGAGGTTGATTGACAGTATGTTTGGCCAGGATTGCGCACAGGATCGGGAATCGACGTTGCCAGGTGATAAAAACAAAATTGTGCACAACATCTAATGAAGAAAAGAAAATGAGATTTCTGGATGCTAAATCTGAAATACTAGTTATTCGTACTTGGAAGGGAAACACCACCACCTACTTTTATTTGTAAAGACAAATTTCAGGATATCAGGAATCAAAATTATTCTAAATGATTCAATTGTAATATTTTTCGGCTTTCCCCAGTTTTCAAATTCTAACAGCAGGTCAATAATTTTGTAAAATGTTCAAGTCCAATAGTAACTTCCAATGTTCGTCCAAGGGGGCCCAGGGGCCAACTTCAAATTTTCAAATGGGAACATGTATTGAATCATACCTCATTCGATAGTCCTTGCAAACCAAACAACTTTTGTAGGAAACAATTTTCGATTTGGGCCACCGTTTTCAAAATGGCCGCAAAAAGTAGTTCCTGTATCAGACAAAACGTCCTGTTCTTATAAATAAAAAACGGCTGAAGATGAAACAAACACTGAGATAGGAAAGTGTCATAGGGAGCATCACATGGACCCACAGAACCTACTTTTTGTGGCTATTTTGAAAACGGTGGCCGAAATCAAAAATTGTTTCGTTTTTAAAGGACTACCGAATGAGGTATGATTAAATACATGTTCCTATTTGAAAATTTGAAGTTGGCCCCTGGTCCCCTTCAAGGAGGGCCCCTGGGGTCACCACAACAACACCATATGATGTGACCTATGACATTTTCCTATCTCAGTTTTTGTTTAATCTTTTTATTCCCAGCCGCTTCTGATTCATAAGCACTGAACGTTTTATCTGAAACACCTTGTATATATACTGTAGTTGTTACCGTCAAGGCTGAGATCTGCACGGTCTAAGTTTTGAGCCCAAGCATAAGCCTAACCCGAATAGTGATGTCAACCGGCTCTGCTCAGTTCAACTCAGCGAACAGCTCGAGCGAGCTCGGTTGGGATGAAGAGCCATCTGCGCACATCAATTGAGCCGGCTTTGCTGGGATGAGCCACCAACTCGGCTCATGTGAGCCATCCAGCCAGCTCTGTTGAAGCGAGTCCATCAACTTGGTTCGACTCAGCTCAACTGAGCCAATGGCCCGATGAGCTCCTTCGTGGCTAAGCGGTTAGCGTACGCGCCTTTGGCGTTTGAGACCCGGGTTCGATTCCCGGCGGGAGCTCGTGTAGTTTGGATTCCCCGTTAATCAGTAGGTCCCGTCTCAGATAGCCTCGCTGCTGAAAGGGACATTAAATGCAAAATCAATCAACCAATAGCTCGAACCGGCTTGGTTGGGGTGAATAGTCAGCTCGGTTCGGTTCGGCTCGGTTGAGTGAGCTGTTGGCTCGTCTTACTTCTCGGTTCGGCTCGACAGTGAATGAGCTGTGAACCGAGCCGCTCGAACCGTTGATGACCCTAAACCCGAGCCGGACAATTTTGAACATGTTTGGCAGATGCCCTATAACTTTTAACAATTTTTGGCTGAAGCTCAAAAATACTTGCTCCTCCGGAACTCAAACCCAGAACCTCGTGACCGATGTCCTTGCCTTCTAAAGACTTCACGACGAACGAGATCGACAGCCAATTAGCTTTTACTATTCAGATACAAACCGCATATCTTTCAAAGTTTATACACGGTGTTCATATAATAATAATAATAATAATAATAATAATAATAATAATAATAATAATAATAATAATAATAATAATAATAATAATAATAATAAATGCAGTAGTGGTATTATTGATAATTGTATCTTCCATGTAGGATATTTGAAGAGAGTACTTGGAACTACACACAGGATTTAGGACG
Organism: Thermobia domestica; assembly: GCF_964235325.1. Taxonomy (NCBI): domain Eukaryota; kingdom Metazoa; phylum Arthropoda; class Insecta; order Zygentoma; family Lepismatidae; genus Thermobia; species Thermobia domestica. The sequence continues at coordinate 63,037 of NW_027656626.1, forward strand.
AATTGGCTCGTTTTGACTAGACTCGACTCGAAAGTCGACCCAAATTCGAGTCGAGTTCTCAAGTCGAGCTCAAACATGTCAGTTTCGAGTCGAGTCGAGTTTCAAAGAAAACTCGCTCGAACTCGCTCGTGCCCATTCCTAGTAAAGATATGAGGAGTTGCAGAGAAGCAATGTATAATTGTCGAAATAAATTAGCCCCTACTCGACCCATATGCACTTTCCAAGCTATTAAGCAGATGGCAGAGATCCAAGATGTTATTACGACGAAAGGAGAAAAGTCCGTTTTCGTGCATGCTGAGTCTCAAATAGTGGTTCATACTTGCCAGAGAAAGTAAAGTAAATTTTTGGCACATTGGCTATGCTGTTTTGATCTGGTTAACACAAAGTTAGTTTTTCATTTTCATAATAATACAGGGTAGCCCAAAAGTAGGTATACTCCCCTGCATTAATCAAGTATAACATTCTAGTTTATGGGTTTATTTTCTTCGGGTCTTCCTAGCTTAAGATGTAAGTAAAAACACATTAAAAACAAATAATAAAGAAACTAAGCCAATCTGAAAGATAGCAATAAGAAATGATATAAAATGCAATGAGCCTGATCAGTATGGTACTCTATACCTACTTTTAGGACACCCTGTAAACATATAAGTTTGGCAACGTTGTAAAAAAAACTGTGCGCAAACCTGGATTTTTGGATCTTGATATGTATAACTGAAAAGTGTGCGCAATCTTGGATCTCTAGTGTGCGCAAGTCTGTTGCACCCTTTCAACTCTTCTCGTCCACTTCAGTGGAAGGAATGGATTCTGCAGCGCAAAATTTAGCAGCACTTTTGCACATGTATCTATTGCGCGGTAAACTGGTATTGATGCGTTCAATCAGCCCACGAAATGTTCGTGAATTATTCTCACAGATCTAACACTTGAAATGACAATAGAAAATAATCAAGGGAGAAGGCATTACATGATCTGGATGGTCAGTTCATAAGACTATTTCTTGATACAAAACGCGTCCGGATAATTTTCGTGCACATTCAGAGTAATCTATTCTACTCACTGAAACAGAAGAGAATGTTTGAATGATCTGATATTCAAAATACAGTGCTGTTGATTATACAACAAAATATTACTGCGTGTGCATATATATATATTTCACTATAACTAGTAGTTTTGGTGGATGTGGTTCGGGCTTCAAGATCCGGTGGTGGAGCCTTGAAATTTCAACGCATTACGATCCTTCGGATTACATCTTTAGTCTTGCTCGCGGTCATCTCGAAAATGAGACTAAAAGTACCTTTCTAAATTTGAGACGAAACGAGAAACGTGACAATTCTAGTCTTGTTCTCGAGAATGTAAATTTCAGAAGTCCAGTGGATTACCTACTTCACCCAAGTTTTAGATCTTAAACATGTTTTAGTGTTACGTGACTCATAGTATAAAAACTATAAAGTGATTATACGCAGGGCCGATTCTAGACATTTCCTAAGTGTAAGCAAACAATATTTAGGCGCCCCCACCTAAATGATAATAAAGTAATAGAAAGATGTAATGGACAAAAATTCTTCAAATAATTGTTACAATTGCAAATTTCTTCAATATCTATAGTCTCCCTGTGAGCATTAACGAAAATAGCGAAAGTAATTGACTGTGGACGAATACTGAATAAAGTTCCAATTTTAATAATTAATAGAATTTTTTATTAAATAAGCACAACATACAACTAAGATATACACCTAAGATGTATTTTGACAAATACAATTGAAACATAAAAGTCAAAACAGAATAAACCTGAGAACAAGTGAATATATGCAAGAGAGGAAAACCACCCAAATGAAAGATTTAGGATTTAGACTTCTGGGCTTTCGGCATCTATGGCATTTATCCCGTCACGTATGAGGGATGACGTCCCTCGGCGAGCACACTATCCTGGGAAAGGAAAGGACTGGGGAAGGAAGGAAGAGTCAAGTGAGCTATATGGTAGGTACCACTCCGGATTTCCCTGGTATGAATGAGGGAAACCCAGAAAAACCTCATTCAGGATGGCTGGCCTGAGAAAGCTTTTACATCTTTTCGACTAAGTGCCTCACCGGGAATAGAACCCAGGACCGCTCGCACCGAGGGTGAGTGCGTTAACGACTACGCTACCACTCAAATGAAAGAAGTCTTGTAAGTATTCAGAACTTCGACCCATTAATCGTGAGAAAGCGAAAGACGAATGTCCCTGTACAGTCACATACCGTCCGTCCATTCACATTAAGAACTACAAACACATTCTGAACACCCAGGACGCAGCACAGTGTGCAATACTTGACGATGGTGAAAAAGACAGTGATAACGAAAAATATGTAAAAAAAAAAAAAAAAAAAAGCTTTAGGAACTATGGTTTCGTGAGGTGAGGTGATTTTAGTTTAGCGTCCCGTTCAGCAGCGAGGCTATATGAGACGTGGACCTACTGATTAACATGGAATCCGAACCACATGAGCTCCCGCCGGGAATTGAACCCGGGTCTCACACGCCAAAGGCGCGTATGCTAACCGCTTAGCCACGAGGGAGCTCGAACTATGGTTTCGTATATTTAAAATTTTTCTGTGCTTTCAAACTAATAATACTGCACAAAGTTTTATACTCGTCCACTCTACATAGTTATAATTTATTGAACAAAGTACAATAACCTAATATTAAAATAATAATATTCCAATGTTATTTGGACATGTGAACGTGATTTCTGGCAATACCATTGTACTACAATAGTCTAATCTGTTTCTTGCGTTACCCAAGGCTCGAAAATCAGTACAGATAACATACGTACAATTACCTTTATGGCAAGTGGAAAATCATGACAACCCACAAAAATTATGTTAATTACCGCAATAAATCGTTACCAATTTAACCGAAGAAAAAATTCCATTAATTAGTAAGGGAAGTTCATGTGGTTAGTCGGGATGCACGATTTTGCATATTAGTTGTGAGCTTTAAACTCATTTTCTGAAAATTTTACTTATTGAGGGTTATCAATTTTCTATACCACACCACTCAATTATTGTAATTAGCTCAATTTCTCGTTTTCTTTGTTACTGAGAAATACATGTTATAAATACACTTTTCTGGCTTTCAATTTGGCAAAATCTCATCATTGCATCCATATCAATTTCATTGAGTATGTCATTTACTATGGCCATCAAAGCTAATGCATTTAATCGTTCTTGAGATATAGTTGATCTCAAAGAACTCTTTATTAATTTTAGCTGAACTTGTATAATACACAACAAATGACAAAGTATGTCCCTTAATCAACATGCACGGCAGTGCATGGCAGCCAAGTTCCGCGGAGAAAATGAAAACTGGCCTGCACTGCCGTAAGCATATTATACACGAACAAGAGTTTTGGGTAAAATCGCCGATTTCGAGGCTTTGTAAAAACGATTCTATTAAGGGTAGAAACATGAAATTTAGAATTTAAGGAGATTTCCGAGAGATGTACTCATATGCCAAATCTCACATTCCTACCTTCAACCATATTCGAGTACTGGACCCCCAAAATATGCAGTTTTCAGGCTCACTGACTCACTGACTCACTCATCAAATTGATTAGGTACTTCCCAATGAGATAGAAACGTGAAACTTTGCATAAAGGTACCCTAAAATATCTCCAGTATCGAAAAAGTCTGAAATCTGAGAAATATGCTATGGGAAATTTTTTATGGGCAAAAAACTGTCCTTAGCCAGGAAAAAAATCGTTTCAGTCATTCACTCATCAAATTGATTAGGTACTTCCCAATGAGACAGAGACGTGAAACTAAGCACAAAGGTACCTCATAATGACTTGAGTACGGAAAAAGTTCGAAATTTGAGGAATGTCCTATGGGAAAGTTTTTATATGCAGAAAACTGTCCTTAGCCAAGCAAGAAATCGATTCACTCACTCACTCATCAAATTGATTAGGTACTTCCCAATGAGATAGAAACTTGAAACTTTGCATAAAGATACCCTATAACGTCTTGAGTATGGAAAAAGTCCGAAATCTGAGAAACGTACTATGAGAAATTTTTTATGGGCAAAAAACTGCCCTTAGTCAGGAAAAAAATCGTTTCATTCACTCACTCATCAAATTGATTAGGTACTTGCCAATGAGATAGAAACTTGAAGCTTTGCATAAAGGTACCCTAGAATGACTTGAGTATGGAAAAAGTCCGAAATCTGAGGAATGTGCTATGGGAAATTTTTTATGGCCAAAAAACTGTCCTTAGCCAGGAAAAAAATCGTTTCAGTCACTCACTCATCAAATTAATTAGGTACTTCCGAATGAGACAGAGACGTGAAACTGAGCACAAAGATACCTTATAATGACTTGAGTACGGAAAAAGTCCGAAATTTGACGAATGTCTTATGGGAAAATTTTTATAGGCAAAAAACTGTCCTTCGCCAAGCAAGAAATCGATTCACTCACTCACTCATCAAATTAATTAGGTACTTCCCAATGAGACAGAAACGTGCAACTTTGCATAAAGGTACCCTATAACGACTTGAGTATGGAAAAAGTCCGAAATCTGAGGAATGTGCTATGGGAAATTTTTATGGCCAAAAAACTGTCCTTAGCCAGGAAAAAAATCGTTTCATTCACTCACTCATTAAATTGATTAGGTACTTCCCAATGAGATAGAAACTTGAAACTTTGCATAAAGGTACCCTATAACGACTTGAGTATAGAAAAAGTCCGAAATCTGAGGAATGTGCTATGGGAAATTTTTTATGGGCAAAATACTGTCCTTAGCCAGGAAAAAAATCGTTTCACTCACTCACTCATTAAATTGATTAGGTACTTCACAATGAGATAGAAACTTGAAACTTTGCATAAAGGTACCCTAAGAGAACTTGAGTATGGAAAACGTCCGAAATTTGAGGAATGTGCTATGAGAAATTTTTTATGGGCAAAAGAACTGTCCTTAGCCAGGAAAAAAATCGTTTCAGTCACTCACTCATCAAATTGATTAAGTACTTGCCAATGAGATAGAAACTTGAAACTTTGCATAAAGGTACCCTAAGAGAACTTAAGTATGGAAAAAGTCCGAAATTTGAGGAATGTTCTATGGGAAAGTTTTTATATGCAAAAAACTGTCCTTAGCCAAGCAAGAAATCGATTCACTCACTCACTCATCAAATTGATTAGGTACTTCCCAATGAGATAGAAACTTGAAACTTTGCATAAAGATACCCTATAACGTCTTGAGTATGGAAAAAGTCCGAAATCTGAGAAACGTACTATGAGAAATTTTTTATGGGCAAAAAACTGCCCTTAGTCAGGAAAAAAATCGTTTCATTCACTCACTCATCAAATTGATTAGGTACTTGCCAATGAGATAGAAACTTGAAGCTTTGCATAAAGGTACCCTAGAATGACTTGAGTATGGAAAAAGTCCGAAATCTGAGGAATGTGCTATGGGAAATTTTTTATGGCCAAAAAACTGTCCTTAGCCAGGAAAAAAATCGTTTCAGTCACTCACTCATCAAATTAATTAGGTACTTCCGAATGAGACAGAGACGTGAAACTGAGCACAAAGATACCTTATAATGACTTGAGTACGGAAAAAGTCCGAAATTTGACGAATGTCTTATGGGAAAATTTTTATAGGCAAAAAACTGTCCTTCGCCAAGCAAGAAATCGATTCACTCACTCACTCATCAAATTAATTAGGTACTTCCCAATGAGACAGAAACGTGCAACTTTGCATAAAGGTACCCTATAACGACTTGAGTATGGAAAAAGTCCGAAATCTGAGGAATGTGCTATGGGAAATTTTTATGGCCAAAAAACTGTCCTTAGCCAGGAAAAAAATCGTTTCATTCACTCACTCATTAAATTGATTAGGTACTTCCCAATGAGATAGAAACTTGAAACTTTGCATAAAGGTACCCTATAACGACTTGAGTATAGAAAAAGTCCGAAATCTGAGGAATGTGCTATGGGAAATTTTTTATGGGCAAAATACTGTCCTTAGCCAGGAAAAAAATCGTTTCACTCACTCACTCATTAAATTGATTAGGTACTTCACAATGAGATAGAAACTTGAAACTTTGCATAAAGGTACCCTAAGAGAACTTGAGTATGGAAAACGTCCGAAATTTGAGGAATGTGCTATGAGAAATTTTTTATGGGCAAAAAACTGTCTTTAACCAGGATAAAAATAGTTTCAGTCACTCACTCATCAAATTGAGTAGATACTTCCCAATGAGACAGAGACGTGAAACTTTGCATAAAGGTACCCTATAATAACTGGAGTATGCAAAAAGTCTGAAATGTAAGGAATGTGCTATGGGAAATTTTTATGGGTGAAAACTGTCCTTAGTCAAGCGGAAATCGGTTCACTCACTCGCTCATCACATTGATTTCGTACTTCGCAATGAGATAAGACGTGAAACTCTGCATAAAGGTATCTTATAATGACCTGAGAATGGAAAAAGTCCGAAATGTGACCGATGTGCTATGGGAAATTTTTTATAGGCGAAAAATTGCCTATAAAATTTTTTATAGCCATTAGGTACTTCCCAATGAAATGAAAATGTGAATGTCTACACGAAGGTAGCTTATAATGTCTTGAATATGAAAAATATCCGAAATTTAAGGAATGTGCTATGGAATTTTCTATGGGCGAAAACCTGTCCTTACTCAAACAGAGATCGGTTCATTTACTCACTCATCATTGATTAGGTGTTTCCAAATGAGATAGAGAATTGAAACTCTGCATAATGGTACCCACCTTATGTAATGACTTGTGTAAGTAAAGGTTCAAAATTTAAGGAATGTACTATGGGAATTTTTATGGGCGAAAAACTGTCAATAGCCATTAGGTACTTCTTAATGAGATAAAGATGCGAAACTCTGCATGAAGGTACCTTATAACGGCTTGAAAATGAAATTTGAGGAATTTGCTATGGAAATGTTTTCATTAGCAAAAAAAAAAAAAAAAAAAAAAAAAAAAACTGTCCTTACAATCAGAAATCGGGAACGATTCCGCTATTGAACACATCATGTGCATAGTGATAATGTTGTCAATCATCTGAGTGGTCGAGTTGGTGCCCTCCTCGCTGGTCTATTGGCTACCACGTGCGCCTTTGGTGTATGGGGTCCTCAGTTCGATTCCCGGTGGAAGAGCCTTTGGAATCTTAACTCTCCTCGATGTTTCTGTGTTCGTGTCCCTGTCGTTCTAGGTTAATAGAAAAACAAGCTAAGGTCACTGAGAAAAATCCGTTATCCGGACAGCGGTATAGTGTACAAATATACGGGATCCTTATGTTTACTACATAAATCAATACTTAATATACGTTATCCATATGCTACATACGTACTGCTCTCTTTCCTGCTTAGATGTTACACAATGTCGTTGCAGGATGTCTGACATCTAACAGTCTTCCGTACATTACGTACGTCAGCTATGTTACATACGGCCATCTGTATGTGAGATCCTGACTGCCTACATACAGGCTTTTCGTTCGTGCGGAAAGTACGTTTATTCGGAACACTTATACGGAAAGTATGTTTAAAATATACTTTTTCAGTTATACGTTTTGTGTATTGTATTCCAGGAAAACGCCTATTTAAATAACATGATGATTTCTTCATCTCTCTTTAGACTCCTTAAAAATTAAAAATATTCAATTTTAGCAATTTTTCTGTAGATTAGTCCCGGGAGGCTACAATCGTGCCAAATTTCATCATTCTAATCCAGCCGGAAGTGCCTAAACATTTTGGGGTTTAGGAAACGTCCAATATAAATAACATGGAAAAGGTTTTTCAGTTCCCCATAAAACCACTCTGAAGTTGGAAATTTTCATTTTTACTGACTTACTTAGGTAATACTAACGAAAGCGTTGAAGCGTACCGAATTTCACGTTTGTATTCCAATTTCAAGTATCTAAAATATGTGATTATAATTATATAAGGCCTATTTAAATAGCATGGTGAATTTCTTCCTCTCCCCATTAGACTCCCTAAATATTAAAAATATTCACTTTTGACAATTTTTCTGTAGGTTAATTCCGAAAAACTACAATCATGTCAAATTTAATCATTGTAGCCCTACAGCAAGTGCCCTATAATTTTGGGGTGTAAAAGGTGTCCCATATAAATACGTACCGTACCATGGGAAAGATTTTTCAGTTTCCCATAAAACCACTCTAAAGTTGGAATTGTTAGTTTTACTGATTTACTTAGGTAATACTAATGAAAACGTACAAGCATACCAAATTTCATTTTTTTTTATTCCAATTCCAAGTTCCTAAAACATGAGATTATATCAAAAAAGACCCATTTAAATAACATGGGCAAATTCTTCATCCAGACCCATTTAAATAGCATGGGAAAATTCTTCATCATTTCAACCTTCCACGTCAACCGGAAGCACCCCTTTAATTTATGTCAGTTCATGTAGTTTTATATGCAGTTAGGATATGTTGGTGGCAAATATTATTAAGTTTACAAGTTATTTGAAAGGTGTATATCATTGGAAGGAAAACCCGAGGCAGTATGAAACTGCGCGACATGAACTCCGTAATTTCGCAATGTGGAAGGGTAGAGAACAACTAAGTATATTGAAACACCAGCCATGTCTAGTGATGTAGCAGCGAGGATTCAGCATCAAGGGTTTTGGGCCCTGTTGATACTCTTCGTATTTAGGTAATGAAAAATGAGATATTAGCGATCGTGATTTTGTAGTTCGGGTAAATGATATAGAATCTCGTTTGGACATAACTATCTGACAGATATTTAATAGAATAAATCCTCCCTGCTGTTCTAGTGGCTAGCATGTGTGCCTTTCTTGTACAGGGTTTTGGGTTCGATTCCCGGTGGGAGATCCCTTGGGAATGTAACACATTATGACTCCTTTAAAAATGTGTCCTTTAATGACTCCTTTAATGACTCCTTTAAATTAATAACTCCTTTAATTTTAAATTTAAACCAGTAATATGCTACAATTGAGAATCCCAATATACGATATTGACATAGTGAACTACAAAAAGAAATGAAATATGAACAAAAACACCAGAGGTGCAAAAAGTGCAGCCAAGTTCGTCAGCCTCAAAAAGTGTTGAGATGAGGATGGATGAGCCAAGTTCCTCGGCCACTGCATCTGAAACAAACACTGGAACTTGGCGCGAGGTGTCAAGAAAAATTATTTTAAGGAACCTTAGGGATAGTGGTGGTGGGTTTAGGACCACCACTAACTTAGGAATATCAACTTTGCTAAGGCGCTAAGGCACATATACATTATACTTCAGTAAGATTTGATGGTTCGAAACCCAGACAAGGAAACCTTATATTCCTCCACAAAGTGTCAAGGTAAATGAAGTTAACAAGCCTTAAGGATGGTGTTTGTGAGCGTGGTGAATTTGGGGGTCACCACTAGCCTTAGGGCTGAAATGTCCCGGCCGTAAAACTGGGAACAGACATCTTAATGTATTCGAATATGTTAGACACCTCGCGCCAAGTTCCAGTGTTTGTTTCAGATGCAGTGGCCGAGGAACTTGGCTCATCCATCCTCATCTCAACACTTTTTGAGGCTGACGAACTTGGCTGCACTTTTTGCACCTCTGGTGTTTTTGTTCATATTGGTGTTACGGATTTGTGCCGGAAATTCAAAATCAGATTCTATCGCAAAAATTCTTTTCAGGGTCACTTAAGCTTATAAAACAATCCAGTACTTTCATGTTTCTTTCCAACACAGACATTCGAAATCAGGCAATGAGTATCAGAATGTAAACTAAGCAGCGCCTCACCCAATATTTCTCGTTTGGGTCCGAATACTTTTCGGAGTAGCCTACAAAATGCAAATAATTTTATGTATTTGCCCTATGAAATTGTGCTAATTTTCCGTCGGTATATCCGTGAACACAAGTAACTAATAATCAAAATTCTACTTTGCATTGGGACTATTACTAAGTATTTAAAAACATCGCTCCATCTAAATTTAATACGAGAAATTAGATTGATAATCATTGTTACATTGTTATAATACAAAGAGCATACAAATACGCTGGTGTGATTGGCAGTGAGAATTTTAAAAAAATGTTTTACTTAAAATGCTAACGATCTTTCGATTACAGTTTCGATTTCGATTTCGATTACAGTAACCCTTACGAGCTAGATATAGTGTACATATACGTGAAAACTAATTGTATTCAAACAAATTTTGAAACACATTAAATTTAACTCAGGTAACCGAAGAGGCTGTGTCCATTCCATTTTAATTTAGCAATTAAATTACTGCAATCAAGTAAAATAAACTTACAGTTTCAAAAGTTTCTCAGCTTGCAAGAGCTCCCCACCTCAAAAATTGTATGATTATCACTTTCGAAATTTTGTCCAGTAGTCGAGAGAAACGTTTTAAGAACCTTCGCTTGCCTTTCATCTTGTTTAAAGTTTCGTACCTTTCTTTTCCGAAAAAATGTGTTTTGTCTTTTTTTATTGTTGGTCATTACTAATACGATGAAAAACAAAGTACTATTGAAAAGTGAAAACACACATCATTGTAAATAAAAAGAGAACAAAAACGAAACGACTCGGGATAGAAACGAAAATGTTGAACGACAAATGGACTATAGACATTAACAAAGTGAGCATTAAGCATTGGGTAGCGATTGTGAACCATTGATATTAGGAACTTAAGTTAAAGTTTCCCTCAGAAAAGAAAAAATTTCATTTGTACCGCCCGTCTTTTCTTAGTATTCGCCTTCCCTCGCTGGACCAATGGACACAAAAGCCTAGTCGCGACGGGGCCGCCGTGACTCAGTGGTAGAGCGCTTACTTCTGGTGCTTAGGGTCCCGGGTTCTATCCTAGCCCCCGCCAAATGAACTTTGTGGTGGACAAACACCGTGCTCGTGCGTTTTCTCGGGGTTCTCCCGTTTCCCCCACTTTTTTCATTCCACCATTTCATTCATTACTCATCATCACCGTCTCCTTTAGCCTAACCGGGGACGTAAAACTCAAAAATTTCATTTTCATTTTCAAAAGCCTAGTCGCTTAAACTTCGATACTGTGAACTTCGTTTACTCTGACCTTTCTCAACCCATAACTATGGTCATTAAACCGAAACATTGTGCATGGACACAGGCCCGTATCCAGGAACGCTCCCCTAAATTTTTGCTGCTAAATTTTCACGGTAGGCTTGCAAATGAACTATAATATGGTTGGATCGCCCCTCCTCAACTAAGTTCAGCCGGGTCTCCCTACACTTTTGAGCTAGCTACCAGCCTGCGATGGACATTGTTTATGACAGGGCGGAGCATCCTTGAAAATATTTCTTTCTACTTTGATAATGCTACACAATCCGTAAACAACATGTACAATTTACTTCCTTTTGCTTGTTGATTCATTCACATTTCAAAGACATATTTACAATGATATTATCCAGGAGGTTGCGGAAAAGTTGGGAGAGGAATGAAGAGTCTTATATTTGTATTTTCTGCATATGGTAGAATTGTGGAAAGAATGCTGCTGTCTTTAGTCGAACTGTCATAGTGCTTAATGCAACATCTATTGAAAAGCTAAATTTTCTACCGTTTATATGATATTAGTAAAATCTCCCTTTTCCCCCTCTGTAAAAATCTTTCCTAGTTCTCCCTGCGTTGCGGGAAATTTTCCTCAAATTAGCATCACTTTTGAGCGTGGCATTGCCGCCAATTGATGTATGAGCCCATTTCAATTGTAAACGGGTTTTACTGAAAAGCATGCAAAAATTCGATTTTATTGTCCTTCTGATGTATTTTATCTATTTTATTTGTATCTCACTCTGTACAATATTTATTTGAAGCTATTTAAATTTTTTTTTTCATCATAACGTTTTCTCTAATAAATGTTCACATTTAAAACAAAAAATTCACTTCTCAGTTTTGCGCCCTCTTCTTCTGGCGTCTACTGCAAATGTATAGTTCGCAGGATTCAAGATCCGGCCCTGATTATAAG
>NW_027656627.1:0-74633 GCF_964235325.1 Thermobia domestica
CATTGAAATCCTCTAATACAGAAATAGAATTTTCGCGGGACTTGGTCAAATACCCGTGATACTTCTTCTGAAACAGCGTCTTTTATACCGTCATCCTTATCATCTGTTGGAAGATTTACATTTTGGTCAGGCGAGATTTGGGTATGGCGATATTTTGGGGCGCGAGGTTTTGGCCCGGCGAGATTTTGGCCCGCGAGGTTTTGGGTGGCGAGGTTTTGGCCAGGCGAGGTTTTGGCCCCGCGAGATTTTGGCCCGCGACGTTTTGGGCGGCGAGGTTTTGGCCAGGCGGGGTTTTGGCCCGGCGAGATTTTGTCCCGCGAGGTTTTGGGCGGCGAGGTTTTGGCCAGGCGAGGTTTCGGCCTGGCGAGATTTTGGGCCGCGAGGTTTTGGGAGGCGAGGTTTTGGCCAGGCGAGGTTTTGGTCCGCGAGGTTGTCGCCGCGAGGTTCTGGCCGCGAGGTTTTGTACCCAAACCATGTTTTGTTTTATGAGCTTCGCAGTGTTATTTAAAGTTGTTGAGCATTATGAATTACAGTAGTATTCTTGACATATACGTGGTTAGCCTGCATAGAAATGCAAATGTGTAAATTCGAAAAATAGCGTTTTGTCCAAAATCGCACCATCCAGGGTTGCTAAAATCGCACGCAATTACTTACATTATGCTTTTATTTTTGTCTTGTTTCAGTACTAGGTTTTTTTCAGAACGGCAAAACGACAATATGGAAAATGGAGTGCAGAGGACATGAATCGAGCTCTCAAAGACTTTGGGGAAAAGAAAACAGATTTAAATTAAGTGTGTAGAAAATATGAAATACCGAAAAAGATTTTCCTAAAACATTTTCAAGGTGAAGTTTAGGGGGCCACACGTTATACCTCGGCAGATGCAGTAAATAGAAGGGATTCCTTATTTCTTACAAGGCTCGTAAAAATGAATTGGTGGACATAAATATTGGTGTTCGAGGAGATTATGTTCGCCGATTAGCATACACAATTTTGGAAGCGAACCCTCATCTACGTAAGCCTTTCAATAGAGAAAATAAAATAGTAGGCAAAATATAGTATTATGGTTTCATGAAACGTCATCCTGTATTAAGTTTAAGGCAACCAGAAAACATTTCTGTTGCTAGGTACACCTCTGGTCACAATAGTTCGATAATACTCTCCAGTTACGGTGAATACATAACTAAATATTATAATGGACGGACATTTTCTAGGAAATTAATTTAAACTCATGTACTAGTATATGGAACGCTTCGAAGTCAGATAATCTTATTCATTGTAGATTCTAGATATTGACAAATATAATCATATATTCCATACTTTGTGATTTTCTTTCTTTCTATCATGTTTACAGATCAAGTTCCTTGTTAATTTAGTTTGAGTGCGATTTTGTCTCCTAGTGGTGCGATTTTGCATAACCTACGCCTAAATGGCACCGTTTGTAGACTTTCAGAAAAGTAGCTAAACGAGGCACTTTCCTTTCATCTACATGCCATTGTATATTGCACTAATAGTAGAGATATTAGTCTTTCTACTTGTATTACTGTTGTTATATTGTTGCAACCATATTTATAATTTAGATTCAACTTTTTGAAAAGTGGTGCCATATAGGCAACCTTCCTCTAATTTTATTTATTGTTTCCTTTACATGAATCACTATCACAATTTCTTCCAGACATACTTCTGGGATGCAGTGGTGGATCTAGCCCGGAGGCGAGGGAGCCTAGTGTCACCAGTTTTTTAAAATTACAAAATTAATTTAAACATTTTTGAAAGTTTATAGGAAACTGATGGTGTATCTAGCATAGTGTGGAATCTGACTGCCCTCCCCTCAGTTTTCACCTTTTAGATCCGCCACTGTCGGGAGGTCAATAGGACCCCGCAGCTAAGATAAATTAAATTATAATTACATGTTACTTTTGTGTAGGATATGCCTTTAATCAAATACTGTCTCACTACAGACCCCTCACATTTTGTTTAGCTCCCTTCGACAAAATTTTCTAGAAGAAAGCCTGATCACTATGTATATACAAGGGAAATATCTATGCGAAGTTACCATCCCTCCCACAGTCGAAATTTAAAAGTGTGATACTACCAATAATTAAGTCATAATTTGTTCCAATTTGTTGACTATGCTAAAAATTGTTCAAACTCATAGAAAGAGAGAGAGAGACCAAAACAAAGCGGGAAGGCAGGAAAGCGTCTTTATGCCTGCATACTGAATGTCACATTATTCCGTACATTACTCCTGTATACCATAATGTCTGATGAAGCCAAAAAGTTAGCGAAACTGTCACAAGTATTTAGTTTTTAAAAGTAAATATATTGTTTTGCTCAGCAATTAATAACTTGTATTTAATTATATACAAAACAAAGCTTCTACTTATGGAAAATATGAGTGGTAGAGTGAATCCAAACCGCTACCAATAATTAGGTTATAATTTGTTCCATATCGTTCCCTATGCCTCATAATTTGCTCAGTTTTATGTTGGGACATAGCAAAAATTAAACGATAACTTTGAGACGTGGAGAGAATGTTAAATTGTAAAATTAATAAATAAGTAAATAAAAGAAACAAGTGTGTAACTTGATTACATACGAATTGTGTACAATACTCTCTCTACTGATCAAATTATGGGACAAAGTGTACAAATTGGTTCAAATTATGAATTACTATTTAGTGAGGTTTCCTATGGTTCTTTGAATTCCCAACATATCACATAACTGTCTCTAGTCTTTCAGTCTCGCAGTAGAAACTTTAAGAATAGTGAAAATATCCACGGGGTTTCTATTGGATTTTAATATGTGTCTGTCACAAGTCAATGTTTTGGTGTTCTAAAGACATAATGTGATTATCTTGTAAAGATCCCAATTCTGCAGGAAACCCCGTTTCTGAGACACAAGCTTAAGTCTGGATTTGTTGTTTCCACGAGATGAGTCGAGATGAGAGAGAAATACGGTTTTGTTGTCTCGTTTTGCAAACTTTGTAGAAGTCTTGTTTCGATTCTGGAATAGCGTTTCTCGTTTCATCTAAAAATTTTCCCAATTTCGTTTCGTAAATTTATGTACAAGATTTACACTGATCACCAGTTGAAGTAGAGACACCTACCTAATACCGTGTAGCACCACCTTTCGCTCTGATAACCGCAGCTAGCCGCCGTGGCTTGAACTCACTTGGCGCCTGAAGTGTTGTTGTGGCATCTCAATCCATATCTGCTGCAAAGTCTCCCACAAAGCTCACAGGTTGGTAGGAAAAGGGTCCGCAGCCCGAAGGCGTCGTTCCATGGCATCCTAGATGTGTTCGATGGGATTGAGGCCCGGCGACCGTGATGGCCATGGAAGATTTGCCAGATCAGAGGAGTGCTTATTAAACCAGTCTACTGCCATCCTAGAGCGATGGGTCGGTGCATTGTCCTCCTGAAAGATGAGATCACCATCTTAATGTTGCAGCCGGACAAGTGACAGGACATGGTCATCCAGAAGATCGCGGTAGCGTTCACCTGTGAGGGACTATGTCACACGTGTTAGAGGAAACATTTCAGTCTACGTAAGCTTGCCCCAGATGAAAATACCACCAACATCGACCTGCGCAGTTGCCAGCTGGCATGATGAATCCACTTCCTCGTGCGGTTGGTAACGCACCCGCAGTCCATCGGCGGGTACCAATGTGAAACTTGACTCATCTGTCCAGGCAATCTTTTTCCACATTTCTACGGTCCAATGGTGGTGTTCCTTTGCCCATACTATACGTTGTTTCCTGTGTTGTGGTACTCGCGTGGGCGTATGACTTCTGTACACTATGGCGAGTAGATGGTTATGGATTGTGTGGCTGCTAACCCGGCGTTGTTGTCCTGCATTGAACCTCTCCGCAATTTGACGCACTGTGGCCCGTCTATTGACTGTTATGATACGGACCAGTCGGAGCCTATCTCTGTCGTCGATAGGCCGCGGACCGTGGCAGTTTACCCGTGCGGGTGCTATTTTACTGTAAGCCTAGTTCTCACGATACACTCCTGACACAGTTGGCTTTGAAAATCGAAGTACCACAGCCATTTCCGAAATCTATCCACCAGTCGGCTGGCTCCTACGATTTGACCGCGGTCAAATGCACCCAGGTCTTTCGTCTTGCTCATCATACACTGCAATGAGACGGATACCGAGAGATCAAGCCCATGGTAGCAGTGCATACGCGATGCGTTTCATTTACATGCACTGGTAGAGTCTCTGCAGGGCGGTTTCCGCAACTGCCCTGCTGTCTCTAATTCAACTGGTTGATCAGTGTACGTCCTGGTGTTTCTCTTAGTTTCATCTAGACTTTATCAGAAGCCTTCCGCGCCACAAGAGGTCCATGAAGGACACGATATAACAACATTGAAACCACATTTATTAATGGAGTAATTGTGTAATGGCTTGCAAACCTTTAATCGTTGATAAATGCTTTCCGTTGTGTTTCTACAATCACTTTATCAATTCCTGGTTTTTGTACACTGAATCATTTGTGTAACACTGAAAGGCTGAAACCGTGTTTGAGGTCTAAGACTTCCAGTGGCGTATTTACGATTTTGTTTCGGGAGGGGCTTTGCTAACTTTCGGGGGAGGGGGCTTTGCCTGAAAATGTGAAAATTCTGCAAGATATTTCATATACTTTACTATAGTAATCAAGATTTCGGGGGGGGGCTTAAGCCCGGAAGCCACCCCCCTAAATACGCCACTGAAGACTTCGGTGAACTAGTGTTGTCCACGAGGTTCGTAAAATTTTTCGTCTCGTCTCGGTTCCTGTCTGGAAAACAAGACAAGACTTGTCATGTTTCTTGCCTCATCTCGAATTAAGAAAGGTACTTCTTATCTCGTGAGCAACACAACTTTGTGGTTAACTCCCAAAGAGCTTATTCCTACAGGAAACCTATTTTGACTTTAGAAGATCCCACGATATCACGGGACTGACATCTTTGCAGTTGGAGGATATATAAACCATAAACATGTGTTGAAACGTAAAATGTGTTTATACAATGTTACAATTCTACAATAAAATTATATTTTGGTATTTTACAGATATGAAAAACTTCAACCTGATCGCTGAGGAAGAATACACTTTAGAATAGATTACACTCAGTAATGGGATCTGGTTTTTGTGTTCCTGTTAAACAGTCATGTAATAACTCATTGTTTACCTCTGTCTTGAGAAGTGGATGCACGACTTGTAATGATGTACCGGATGGTAGCTTGTTCGAAAGAAGACGTGTTCATTTTGAACTGCACCCACAGCAGAGCGAAGCTTCGAACAGAAGTTGCACATCAGTATTACGTACCACCCAAGAAAAACCTGAAACTAACTTCTCAGCTTTGCAAGTAAAATCAAATACGTCTTCCATTTCAGTTATAGAAGATTCTAATACTTTGGTGAAAAGTACATCACTGTGTGCTATCAGAAGTAATTCCTGGAACTTGAAATCCAAATGTGCATCTGCTCATCATGCATGTTTACATAGAAACCTATCGGACAGTATATTAGACATTAGATATAAGAAGTGGTATCACCATAATGAATTAAGTTTCAAATCACTGACTGACCATTGCTTATCGAGTGAACAACTAACTGATCCTTCTGAGTTGTTATGGCAAGGATTTGTGAATTTTTCTCGCCATTTTCGGCTTAATAATACCAGTACATCACCCGTAAATAAAACATTAACTCCAGCAAAAATAGTTCACGTAAATTCCAGTGCTAGTAGTAAAGTATTTCGGCATGATATTCAAGTACACAAGTTAACGTCTTACCCTTCTGCTTCTGATAATAGGAATACATTATCGAAAACTTCGACGTATCATTTACCTTTTGCTGATGGAATATCAAGGAACCAGTATCCCTTTTCAAGTGAAGTGGCATTGGTTGAATACAGTCCTCAAGCTGAAAATATTTTGTACGCTTTGATTGAAGCAAGGTCACGGTGGTTAGCGCGAAGAAATAGGCAGCGAATAATTTCTTCCAGAGGTGGTGAGTAAAGTGTTTATTTTTCTCTGATTTATAATCTTTCTTTTAGTGTTGCACCATGCTAAACTGTTAGAAACTTGATTCATTACAAAATAATACCAGTAAATAATGGGATTTTGCACTTTGCAAATTTCTGTACCAGTACAGTAAATGTAATTATTGCCCAGAGCCAATTTCTGTCCGTGTCCTGATTACTTGAAATTAACATGGAGCAATATTGTTATGGTGCGTATTGAAAGTCAGTGCCGCAACTTATGCAGAATTTCATCAAAGAGGGGGAAATCAAATGTTCAATCTCATATCCTTTCAGGACACGTGTGATTTTTATATCCTATATGTATATTTTATTATAGTAAATATTTATTTTTCCATGATATCTTTCCCAAGGAAAGTTTAAAGCCCCGAACTCTTCTTACGTACGTCACTGTTGAGAATATGGACATAACTTTAGATTCATAAGAAACAATATATTTATAATCACAATACTTATACCTTCCTAAAAAAGTAAATCTGCACCGAAGAATACAACTCTGCTTACATCATATTTTTTTGACAAAACGCAGTACCTTCAATACTAATATTTCATGAACAGCGTTGCATTCTTCGGTGCAGGTTTACTTTTTAGGAGAGTATAAATATTATGACTATAAATATATTGTATTCTGGGCAAACTTCAACTCAAACCATCTAAACAAACTGTTATTTAATTTTTTACTAGGTTTCTTGCACTACCAGATTAATTTCCTCAACCGCGAGTAAGAGATGGTCCAAGAATGCGACTCCTCGCGCAGGTCTCGTGGCGAAAGCTCGGACCGGAGACTGGCATTTCCGGATGCATTCCCAGTTTTCATTTACTTATTCCATTTCTTTATTATTTGCAATTTCAACTTATTTTCTACCACATATATTCAACTTATTCCGTTACAACAGTACGTTGTATATTTGTATATTTTTACTACTTGTAAATCCTTATTTTATTAGGGCGTAAGAGATTTTAAAATATGTACTAGGCTTATTATGTAATTCGAAGAAGAAAAAGAAAAAGAAATATGTTAATTATAATATCGATATAAAAAGATATTCATATGTTTTATATGTTTTAAATAATATTATTTTGGAATGTCGTTGTCAGGACTAGAAGAGATAAATAAATGGATTTTTATTCGACGGAGTTGACATTTTAATGTCTCAATAATTTAAAAGAACCGTTGTAAAATTGGTGCCGAAACCCGAGAATAGGTTGTATCGTTTAGAAGTAAAGTAAAAACGAGCAACATTGAGCCTGATATTAATTGTACCATCTTAAGAAGTGGCAAGATAATATCTCGAAATATTATGAGTGCTACGGATAGCCAAAATACTGATATGAATTTTCCAGAAAACATGATGGATATTTTAAAGGGAATATGGGAACAAATTAAGGACCAAGCTCAGCAAATTAGGGATCAAGCTCGACGAAGCGATGAATAGTTTGAAAAATTAGACCAAAAATTTGAATCAACAATTTGAAAGGGTAGACCAAAAGATGAATCAACAAATCAGAGAACAAGCACACCATTTTGACGAAAGGTTAGAGCAATTACAAACAAAACACTTTTCAAGATAATATGTTTTCATTTAGAAAATTCGCATGTTCAAAACATTCTGTTTCAACATCTGATTTGTTCTTCAGCAAAACTGGAATTATTAGTTCATAAATTTTCAGACGTAATTTAAATGTATAATTGTCCGTAACAGGACACTGCAAACACTATGAGTGCTGCATATAGTGTAGGGACATATATAAATATAGGAAATTCCGTGAGATTTTCAACGAAGCAATTATAGGATTGGTGGCGATGGATAGGTAATGAGCTATAGAATCGTCTACTTGCAGGTGTTTTGTCTCAAAGTGTGGCTGAGCCGGTGTATGACATCATACTTCTAAGATGGCCGCTAATGCCGACATCGATGTCTTTTTAGCACTATACAAGCTCAAGTTCTTAACCGATTTTCATGGGAGGTAGCTCATTTTACTTCTTCTGGCTGCTGCATGTGCCTTTTGCATAGATACTTGACAAATAAATCATTTCATTACTTCAGAAATTAAGAAAACTATCAAAACTGGGATAAAATTAAATTGCTTTTTCGAATTTCAATGGGTATACCAACTAAACTAGCGAATGGGTTTTAATAAGTGTCGCGTTTTTCTCCATGGCTGTTATTTATACATACTGCATAGATATTCATCAAATAGATAATTTTATTTATTTAGAAATTTAATAAAAATTCGGCAAAATTGATGTAAAATTGAGTCTTTCTGAAATTCATGCAGTCAAATATCAACAATGATAATGGTGTAAGGTATAAAATATTAACAAATCATTATGTCGATAAATACGTTAAATTAAACAGAAGTTTCTGATTACAGGGTAATTTATTTTCGTATTGCAGTGGATCACGTCCTTGTTACTGTTAAAAAGAAAGACCTCTACACATCCTAATTAAACAAAAATGAAATTTAGTAAATATGTTGGGTTGTAAAAGCAAAAGAATAATAACATGCTTCAAATAAACAAACAAACCATTTTTATTAATACACAATCGTTTAGTAAGGAATCTAATATTAGGAATTCGACTTGTGAGTCATCGTCTGAGTCCGACAGTTGCATTTTATAGTCATTTTCACTGTTGTCACAATGCTCTTCCTCTGCTCTACATTTGTGCAATTCTGTATATATAAGTGATTTAGCACGGCACTTTTCAATTGACGGAATTGACAGCACGTCGCTCTTTGACACAACTGAAACGTACCTATTTTAAAATAGCGTATGGTACGTGACTCATGATAGGAAAATACACATTTCCATTTTCTTTTTCTATCAAAACGTAGGTGGTCAGGGAGACCCGGATGTGAAAGATTAGCCCGTCGCCACTCCATCACTTGCTAGTAAACTCTTAAGATGTTCTGGTGTAAATCTGGCTTTGTTGGCGATAAATTTTCACTTTGAACGTGTTTTTTTGGTAATCAACCACCACCATAGCTTACCAAGTCTGAATATTCTTTACCTTGTAAATACCCCATGCCCCAAACGTCGCCAACACCTAGTGGCCCACTTGCCGGAAATTGTCGATAACCGATATAGCGACGCGTCGAAGGATTGCCGCTAGTGTGCCACTAGTGGCAGGGTTTCATCGAGTCGAAACAGATATCTAGAGTCGGGGTGTTGAGGTTACCGCTGCGTAGCAGCGAAGACTTCACTTCGGTACACGAACCTTCGATTCGTCGCGCAGAATCAAGAAGGGACCAACACGAACTATCGCCAGTTATGTGCATGCGGTTAATATTATATAATATGTTTTCCTGGCGATTTGTTCCTCAAGTGAGCTTCGTAGGTCAAGAGTAACCCCTGCCTCTACAACATGAAGTAAAAGATCTTGAGATAAGTGCATATTATCGTATGAATTTAAATGACAACTGTCACCGATCATTAGAAAGCGAATATGGAAGAATTATGAAGTAAATTAAATAGACGCGTGCCATTTTGCTATGCTATTACATGGCGAATGCATATTATCTGATCCCAAACGGTTATCATCGGATATGCACGGTTAAAGGAGCACTCTGATTAGTCAAGTTAAAACGATTTCAACAATTTATCCCTCTACAAACGATGCTTTCTTCATAGCCTCCGTGGCGAAGTCGGAAGAACACACGTTTTAATAATCATGAGGTTGGTAGTTCACGCCCACCTCGTTTTTTTTTTACTTTTTAAAAGTGTTTTCTAGACTGACCTTAATGTAAACAAATCACGCATATAGGCGATTTAACGTATTTTGGGGGGAGTAATTTTGTGGTTTATTGGCGTTCCGTCGCGTCTCTGCCGCTGGTGGTATAATTTTCAAAACAGAAGTGGGGCCACCGCGGATAGTCGCTGCGGGGCCCCCAATTTTTGGCGAGATGTCGCTAGTTGCGAATCGGTGGTCCACCGACGCTTACGGCATGGAGTACACTTGACAAATGAACCTTTCTATCAATTTTTCAAAATATGTAAAACTTCCTGGGCAGCCTAATCTATCAAATTCCTCTAGAACATTCTCTTCAGAAGATTCAAAACCTTTCCAGAAAAAATGTTTTCGTCTGTTCTTGAAGCACCATACTGTATCACACCCAGACAGAGAGTGAAGTCCTAATAATGCCTTCACTTGTTTGGGATTTAGACAAGAGAAAATACGATTAATTTCTATTGATCTCCTATTAGCTCCAGTTTCGGTCACAAACACACTGTTTGGTGGGAGCAACCATGCCCGTATCCAGGGGGTCTAAATTTTTATTGCCCCTTGCAAATGAACTATAATATGGTGACAAACGATAATATGGTTGGATCGCCCCCTACATTTTAGGGCTGGCTACTGGCCTGGGAGCAACTGTAACCACCATCGTAACAGAATAAACACGTCTGTATCTGTTGAATAGATGTGGAGGATAGAAGCACAGGCCATTAGACCCTATATGTAAACAGTGTAAAATATTTTTTGCATCAGCTTCCTCGTAACTACCTGCAAGTTTGTAACATAATTTCTAACCGAAGACTGCCTCGTTCCGCCAAGTAGCAACTAAAACTCGGTTTTTAACAATACGAAATGCCCTTTTGTTCTGTTTGAATAGATGAATCTGTTGAACAAGAAACCGGAACAATGAAACCACTTGGAGGTGTGGTTTACATCACTCAACGAAAACTTGTTTTTTCTTAGCTTTTCCTGAACTTTATAAGATATCCTCAGAAGCTAAAGAAATGTCGGGTATGACGGATGAAAACAGATCAAAACATCATCATCTTATAGCACTCAAAGCGTCTCGCCAACAGAAAGATGCCCATAAGATTTTTGATTCTTTTTTGACAATGAAAGATACTCAATGAAGGAAAAGAACTAATTAATATCTCGACAAAGCTGGTTTATCCATAATTTATTCTGAACGATACAATAAGAATGTCTGATAAAGGACTTCAGATCCACGTTTTCAAACAAAAAGGGTTATATAAAATAAATGTAGTAGTTTATGGGCACCAATGAAATCTTAATTTATGTGGTAAAGCCCACAAGGTTGTATTTACGAAGTTGTCGGATACTATATTGCAGTTAAAGTAAATTCGTTCTCTATTCACCACATTACTAATTGTTTCGAGAAGTCGACCCTCCATCGATCTGTAGCATTGTCTCAGTGGTAATGAATTTTCACCTGTTTCCCGATCAATGTCTGATTTAGACGGATCAATGATTTTATTTTCCAACAAGAGCAATTTGATACATTGTTGAACGCCTTATGTCGCCAATCTCTTTTAATACAAATCAATAAGCATTGAACATACAATGAACCAGCAGCTCACTCAAAACAAATCATTCCCATACAACACTCTGTAGTATTCATTGATGGCATGCCATAGGTACAATGTATGCAAAAAGATTAAAGTATAAAGACGTGTTGAAACCTCTCAATTGTGTTTATCAAGAAGATGGATCGGTATCTAACGAAATATAACGAAACTCACTTAGTGTTTTGCGTGTACATCGAATATTCACTGAAGAACTCAATGGGAAAGCATTGTGACAACAGTGAAAATGACTATCAAATGCAACTGTTGGACTCAGGCGATGACTAACAAGTCGAACTTCTAATATTAGATTCCTTTCTGAACGATTGTGTATTAATAAAAATGGTATGTTTGTGTATTTGAAGTATGTTATTATTTGTTTTGCTTTTACAACCCAACATATTATCATTGTTGATATTTGACTGCATGAATTTCAGAAAGACTCAGTTTTACATCAATTTTGCCGACCTTTTATTAAATTTCTAAATAACTAAAATTATCTATTCGATGAATATCTATGCAATATGTATAAATAACAGCCATGGAGAAAAACGAGACACTTATTAAAACCCATTTGCTAGTTTAGTCGGTATACCCATTGAAGTTCGAAAAAGCAATTTAATTTTATCCCAGTTTTGATAGTTTTCTTAATTTTTGAAGTAATGAAATGATTTATTTGTCAAATATCTATTCAAAAGGTACATGCAGCAGCCAGAAGAAGTAAAATGAGCTACCTCTCATGAAAATCGGTTGAGAACTTGAGCCTGTATAGCGCTAAAAAGACATCGATGTCGGTGTTAGCGGCCATCTTAGAAGTATGATGTCATACACCGGCTCAGCCACACTTTGAGACAAAACGCCCGGTAGTACACGATTCTATAGCTCATTACCTATCCATCGCCACAAATCCTATAATTGCTTCATTCAAATTCCCACGTATTTACACATGGCCTCCAACTAATAAGGGAAATAATGTAGGTGGAAAGTGTTCGAAACTCAGTTGGTAACAAACCAATAGGCTTTTTAAACATTTTTTTTAACAACGTGAATTACCCATAGTAGTTCCTTTGTAGAATATCTCATTACATTTTTAATTAGTTTTATCTTGATTATATATCAAGCTTATAAGTGTCGAATTGCATTCGTCCTGTCTGATAAGTCCGTGGTGTGAGGCACAATCTATACTCTGAACAATTTTCCGGGCTTTAAAGCCTCCTGAGAAAACAGTAGAGTCTAATTTCACTGTATATAATCCAATCTCTGAAAATAAAACCATAAGTAGCAATATTGAAATCGAGTGGACCACGAGTTACGAACTAAGAGTTGTTAACAGAGAGAGTTGTTATTTTCTGAGTTTATATATACAGTGCCGGCAAAAAATCTTTACATTGTGTGACAAAAAATAATTTTACATGCAAAATCCACGTAACGGGATCAAGCGTCGTTCCCGCCATAAAAGTGAGAGAGGAGCCTGATGATGACGTCAGTTATTAGCGCGCCACTTGCAATCGTCCCTCATCTAGCAGAAGTTCAGTGTGCCTCGTGGCTTTATACTGCAAGATAGTTCTTTCTTTGCTCTGTGTAGCTAGTTTTTGTTTAAGTTCTTAAATGTTAGAGGTCTTATAACTTTGTTCTGATTACACACAGTGGGTCGTAAAAAAACTGACAATGGCAGATAAATCCCGACCCTTAACTCTTCTGGAGAAAGGTGATTCGGTAATTGCTGTATCCAGAGATCTTGGGGTGTCAAGAGAGACAATTTATCAGCTAAAGCGTTCAGCGGCGTCATTGTCTCCTGGAACTGTACCACGTAGGAAGTCCGGCTCCTGTGCAGCTAGAAAGACTTCACCAAGGACTGATAAACTTCTAAAGCGTGAAGTAATGTCAAATCCTTCCATAACCGCTGTAGAATTGAAAAACAAGTATTCTGAGCTCCTCCAGAACGTCGCAACTAGGATAGTTCGTCACCGTATGCAAAAGGATCTGGGCTTGTCAAGTCGCCGTGCTGCGAAGAAGACCCTGCTCACAGTAGCAATGAAGAGAAAAAGGCTCGATATCTGTAAGAAATATCAAGATTGTACATCTGAAGAGTAGAAGAAAGTGATGTTTAGTGATGAGAGCACTTTTAGGTTGATTCGGGATGGATCCAAGATGGTGCACCGTCCGAGTACTGTTCACGGTATGACCCGAAATTTACAGTTAAGACAGTTAAATACCCTTATAGTGTGATGGAGTGGTGTGCATTCAGTGGTGATAAGGGCAGGAGAGGTTTGTACGTTCTTCTCGAGGATGAAACCATGAAAGCAAGCAATTATATTAATGTTTTGCAAGAACATTACTTCCTTTTTGGGACATTCTTGAGTGTAATTATTTTATGCATGATGGGGCCCCGGCCCATATGTCCAAGGCCGTGCAAAAATTTCTCAGTGACCACAATATTACTCTGTTAGAGTGGCCAGGTAATTCCCCTGACCTTAACCCAATCGCAAACGCCTGGAACGTCATGAAAAGTAAGATTCAAGAAACACGACCAAACAACATCAAGGATCTAAAGGAAACGATCAACACGGTGTGGATAAGCATGGATTCTACATACTTCGCCAGCCTGGCTGAAACATCGTTACATACATACATACATACATACATATATATATATATATATATATATATATATATATATATATATATATATATATATATATATATATATATATATATATATATATATAAATGTAACGATGTTTGTACGCAAAGTCGTCGAAACCGATTTTGATGATTTTCGATGCATGACTAAATTCTAGCCTATCTTGTGTTTTTATCGTGGTATTTTGATCGAAATGCATATTTTAATGTGGTTGCGGGAGGTTCAAAATATTATGCAAAAGATTAAGTCTCATGATCTCTCAACTTGATCATGAAAGATAAAATTTGGACATAATTTCTTTATTTAAAATGAGCAAACCATTGTCCTATATTATCAGCTATAAGCATCGGCGCAAATCTGTCTTCAACATTGGGGGGACGGGTAAGACCGTTCCCATATTTTATATATATATATATATATATATATATATATATATATATATATATATATATATATATATATATATATATATATATATGTGTGTGTGTGTGTGTGTGTGTGTGTGTGTAAGCGATGTTCAAAATATGTATGAAGTTGAAAAACAAAAAAACAATGCTGTGAAGAATCAGGGGACAGAATTGTCTTCAGTGGCGTATTTAGGAGGCTATCGGGCGGCTCAAGCTCCCCCCGAAATAAATTTGTTAGTTTCTCGCATTCCATGTACAACAATAATCCTTCTAACTATTTCTAAGAATGCCATTGACTTTCCATTTTCTTATGCTGTTTGTTCAGAAACAATACTGTATTTGCCAAATTTCATTGCATGTAAGAACTGCGTCCTTTTGTGCTTTCTTTCGTCCTTTCTACTTTTCTGTTTCTTTTTCTTGACGTTACTTTCTTTCATTTCGTCTATCATACTTTATCGACCATTGTCAGTTGTGATTCAAGTCGGCCGTCATCAGTAACACCAAAACTAAGAGGAGTTGATAAGCAAAGCTGGTGTTCCACACCAACTTGCGCGGATATCAACATGACAGGACTTTAGTTATTATAACAAAGGAAAAATTATATCGTTTAGTTATTTTTAAAAGAAGGAAATGTTTGAATTTAAAAAAAATCAAGACGGGGGAATCATTAGCACGGGAAATTAAAAAGGCCAAGAAGATGCTTCCTTTTTCTTGTATGAATAGAATAAAAGGTTAGATTCACTCCTAAATTTTTGTATCATATCACATCGGATTTATCGGTCTGCAATTCTTGCCATTATAACTTCAATTTATGCATAAATTAAAATATATTTAATTCTCAAACTCAGGTGGGCAATTGCCCACTTCCTTCCTTGTGTTGGGCATAGCCCCTCGAAACAAAATCCTAAATACGCCATTGGTTGTCTTCAACATTGGGAGGTGGGCACACTTGAGGCTTATTCTAGAGAAGGAAGATGAAACTCATGTTACGGTAGATGAATCTGATCAACTGTTGTAAGTATATTATATATTAGGAGATGTAGATGAAGTAGTAGTACATATCAGTATTACAAATCACTGCCGTGAACACATTCTGAAATCTGAATACATGCATATTTATAATTGGTATGTTTCTAATTAGGCATTTACAAAGATCCACGTTAAAATTGTTTTATAGTAATATAATAATATAAATAATGACTTCCCCAAAACTATGGAGAAAGAATATCAATTATGTGTGACGCAACAATACTCTTTGAGCAAAATGATGATAATCTCAATCAAGGACGCCGATTTCTCTGTAACTTTGGGGCGGGGGGCATTCATAAAAAAATGCATAAAACAATAGATCTAACAAGAGAAAATGCATATAAAAACACATATTCATAATAATACAGGGGGTCCACGTGAGCTTTTGGGGGGGCTCCGACTTCCCAGGATCGGCCCCCTTGATCTCAATAACATTAAAGGAATCGTTACAGAAATCTAACCATGTCATATACTCTTTAGTTAACAGATGTAACCTTAAGATTCTGTAGAAAAAATTTCCAGTAATTGAATTCTTTTCTTTGCTTACGAAGCATCCTCTCTCAAAAGAAAAATTGGGACACGCGGAAATACGTAGCAACAAACCATGGTTCGAACGAGCAGAAAAGAGAAAACAAGCAAAATTACGTTGGATACAAAATCCGAATGAAATAACCACACAAAATTTCGTAGACATCAGGCGGGAAACTTCCAAAACTTTTAGAACAAAGAAACGCAATTTTTTGAAAACTAAAATTTAGGAACTTGAAGATAATAGTAAAAATAAAAACATTCTGGACATCTATAAAGGGATCAACGAATTTAAGAAAGGCTATCAACCTCGTGCTTATATTAAAGAAAGCTAATGGAACAGTTCTCACTAATACAAATAGCATTTTAAAAAGATGGAAAGATTTCTTTAACGATTTGCTTAATACGCAGCAAAAACTAATGTGCGTGGAGAAAGGGAGATACACACCGCAGAAACATATATTCCAGAACACAACCGAATAGAAGTAGAAATCGCTATAAAGAAATTAAAGAAACACAAATATCCCGGTGTAAACGAAATTCCGGCTGAGTTAATTTTAGCTGGAGGCTTAAAATTGTGGAACAAGATACACAAACTCATTCTCCTTATCTACAACAACGAAGAATTGCTGCAAGAGTGGAAAGAATCAAACATTGCTCCAATCCACAAGAAAGGCGACAAAACTGACTTATCGAGGCATCTCTCTTCTGTCAATATCCTATAAAATCCTTTCAAACATTCTATTAGCAAGATTGACCCCATATGCAGATGAAATGATTGGAGATTATCAGTGTGGATTTAGACGAAATCGATCAACTACCGACCAAATATTTACCATTCGCCAAATACTCGAAAAGAAGTGGGAATACAATACCCCGGTACATCAACTGTTTATTGATTTTAGAAAGGTTTACGACTCGGTTAGGAGAGAAACATTGTACAACGTTCTTATAGAATTTGGAATACCGAAAAAGCTAATTAGATCAATTAACGCATTTTTAAATGAATCCCAAAGTAAAGTCCGGGTAGGAAAATTTTTGGCCACGAGCTTTCACGTCGAGAATAGCTTGAAACAAGGAGATGCGTTGTCGCCATTATTATTTAATTTTGTGCTGGAATACGCTATAAGGAAAATCAAAGATAGTAACCAGGGTCTAGAATTGAACGGTATTCACCAGGTTATGCATTTGCTGATGATGTAAATTTAATAGGGGATGACAGGAGAATAATAGAAAGAAATGCAGAGGTCTTATTAAACGCTTGCAGGGGCATGGGTTTAGAAGCAAATGCAGAGAAAACTAAATACATGGAAGTGCGTCGGGACCGTAATACGATAAATTATGGATGCGTTAAAATATTAAATAATACTTTTGATAAAGCGGTTACTTTCAAATATCTAGGATCAATATTAACAGGCGAAAATCATATTCACGAAGAAATTAAATGTCGACTAAAAGCAGGGAATTCGTGTTACTATTCGGTTCAAATCTCATGTCGTCGCAAATTA
Source organism: Thermobia domestica (assembly GCF_964235325.1). Lineage (NCBI taxonomy): Eukaryota > Metazoa > Arthropoda > Insecta > Zygentoma > Lepismatidae > Thermobia > Thermobia domestica. The sequence continues at coordinate 17,461 of NW_027656627.1, forward strand.
TGTCGAGGAATTTGAAGCCTAAGATATATAAAAGAATAATCATACCTGTTGTTCTGTATGGTTGCGAAACATGATCGCATACTCTAAAGGAAGAACATAGACTGAAAGTATTTGAGAACAAGATCGTGAGACGAATATTCGGACCCAAGAGGAACGGGAATGAGGAATGGCGGAAACTTCATAACGAGGAACTACATAATTTATACGGTTTACCCAACATTGTTAGGGTCGTGAAGTCTAGGAGGCTTAGGTGGGCGGGTCATGTAGCTAGAATGGAAGAAAGTAGAAACGCTTTCAAAGTCGTGACTGGAAGACCAATCGGAAAATGACCATTAGGAAGACCTAGGCGCAGATGGGAAGACAATATTAAGATGGATCTCGCAAAAATAGGAATACAAAGTAGAAACTGGATCCAGTTGGCTAAGGATAGAAGCCAGTGTAGAGCTTTTGTGAACGCGGCATTGAACCTTTGGGTTCCATAGGCTATAGAGTTAGTTAGCTTACGAAGCATGAGTAGATGCCTAGGCTGATACTACAAATAGATTAAATTCCGATTTACTGAAAAGATGGGTTCTACTGACATTGGATAGTCTGTATATTCTTCGTGTGCTAGGGCCTAAGGGAGAAAAGGAGAGAATATTTCATATCAGGTTACGTCACGCACAGTCGCACGCCTTCATTTTTATTTAAAATGAAAAAGCCAAGATAAACAAATTTCATCTCACTTTCCTTTGTGGCAATAAGACAAATCATCACACTTTTCTGCGAAAAGCATATTTCAAATCGGATTATTGGGAGAGCCTCCAGTTCCAATGTTGGGGGGGACATGTATCCCCATTTCCCCGGAATTTGTGCCCGTACCTACAGCTGAGACAACTTTTCAGCATGAGGAGAGGGGTATTTCCTCCTCTGGCATCACAGGCGTGCGCAACGTGGGTGCCATGGGTGCCTTGGCACCCCCATTAGACAAACTTTTTTTTTTTTAAATGTAGATTTGTTACAAACTGAGAAGAGATTACGTGTTAATTATTTCCCGTCTGCATGTGTGCCATGCTTCGCCGACGCAGCGTCGGATGCAATGATGCTATCTTTTCTTAGGGGAAAGGGGGGAGGATGACATTCCATATGGTGGTACTTTAGATCTGGCACCCACATTCCCAGTGTCCTGCGCACGCTAGTGTCTGGCATTTATTGCAATTTGTGCCCAAGTAATGGAAGTGGAATTAATACAGATTGATGAGACTACTAAACGCACTACAGCACGAAGTTCAGTTTGAAATACTACAGATTACGATTCTTTTTTAAAAATGGAAAAGCCAAGAGAAATCAATTTCATCTTACATTCCTTTGTGGCAGTCGGACATAAATCATAAGCTTATCTCAAAAAGCACTTTTTAAGTCAGATTATTGGGGGGGACTGTCCCCCCAGGTCCAACATTGGGGGTGACATGTCCCCCTCGTCCCCCCGGGATTTGCGCCAGTGGCTATAAGGAATAAATTACAGTAACTAACAATAAAAAGAAAGTAGTTTCCAATAAGTAACATTTTACACTGATATCTTTTTCTGGATTGTTTTTTCGATGTGGGTGAAGACGCTTTAAAATCGTGCTATTATTTCTCGATTGAAAGAGAGGTTGCCCACAGCATTCGTTTTCTGCTCCCGTCCTACTCTAGGTTCAGAAGCCGATAAGGAATTCGTGATATTTCTCATTTAGCTCTCCACAGGCTTGAAAGAATGTGAAGCCGGCTTCAGTGGGACATTACAACGCGTTTTGGTGTGAATTTAAATTCCCTCCTTTATGTTCAAATACCTTTCCAATGAACGAAACTCTTTTTCCAGATCCACTACCTTTTTTTTTTAACGTTATGATGCAATATCCATTAGTATATTTATTGTGTAATAAGGTGAGACAATGTTTATAACCTTTCTTTACTTGGTTTCCTTACAAACTATACTTCTATAAACAACTACCTCTTTTCGGTAGGCTTTCGTTCATCACGACCAATTTTTACGGAATTAATTATGATCCCCTGAGGTTACCCATTTTTATGTAGATAGTCGTCACGACCTCATGACCAGCGACCAACGAGTATGTTATTTTATCAACCTTCACCCATTGGACTAGTGGGTGCGCGCGCGCTTCGTTGCAAGTAGTCTTGGATTCTATTCCCGGCGAAAGAGCATTGAACGCATTACGGTGATTCGGATACCAGCCTAAACTGTAGGTGCACGTCTTACATAGTCTTTGTGCTTAAAAGGAACGCTAAACTCAAAGAAAGGCAAAAAGGTAGAAAAAAGAAAAGAAATCATCCACACAGAATAGGATATCTAACGACTCCAAACTATAAGACCATCCATTCTAAATACTAACTATATATGATTATTACAATACGCACCATTATAAATAATAGCTAGATCCCTCCTGGCTAAGTGGTTAACGTACGCGCCTTTGATGTGGGAGATCCGGACTCGATTCTCGGCCGGAGCTCATGTGGTTTGGTTTCTGCGTTAAGCTGTAGGTCCACGTTTCATATATCCTTGCTACTGAAAGAAACGCTAAACCCCAAATCAAATTAAAACAAAATAAATAATAGTAACTTTCTTCTCTCTGTGTCTTCGCCCACTTATGTGGGGTCGACGTTTCTGATGAATCTTGTCTGTAAGTCCCTGTTCCGGAATTCTTCCCCTGTTAGACCTTTCTTCTTGAAGTCATTCCAAGTCTTGAAGTCCATCCATTTCCTTTTTGGTCTTCCTCTACCTCTCTTCCCATCCACTTCCATTGTCATCACTCTTCTGACCACACACTTATTTGTCGTTATTACTAAGTGGCCGTACTACTGCAGTCTTCTTTGTTGGATGTTCTTAGATATTCGTACATAATAATACGATATTCTCTACTCAACACATAAGAAACAAGGGTTCCAGACACTCTGTTTAAGTTAATATACGATCAAATGTAGAGATAATCAAATGTCTTAATAGTTCTCAAGAAACTATTGAAAATAGTGATTCTTAGAGATTATTCTGAGCTACAACTGATGGCACAGCACCGGCACAATAGTATATATAACATTTTCTTTTAAAAAAGACTATTGAAAATTAGAGGGTTACCTGAAAGATGCCAATTTTTGACTATATAGACGGCCTGTGACAATGTTAGAAGAGATTAAAATATCCCTATTTTTTTTTTTTCCAAATGGAATCTAACTGTTGCATATAGAACTTACTTTGCATCTCTGCTTCTTTTTGCTAGCATCTATTACATATACAGTAAATCACCGGGATACGAACTACTTGGTTCGCGAACAAATCAATTTACGAGTAAGTTTCCTGAATAACTTCTTTGTTCAGCTTTCAAATCATATTTTGAGATGCAAGTGCATGGATGTATCTATAAGCCTAGCTCACGAATCTCTGCCGCGGTTCACGGTAAAAAAGAATTAGACTCCCGGGAGAGATTCGTGAGCTAAGCTCTACAATTACGACGCTCAGTAGTGTGTTTTTGCGTTTGTTGTTAAACAACATCAGCCACAGTACTATGATCAAAAATATCTTCTTCTTGTTCTTTTCTCGCACTTTTTGTGATATTTCAGCCTTCATACTGTTTTGTTTATTTTAGTGGTACTTATTTGTATTTAAAAAGAATTATGGTATTTTAATTCTATATTGTTCATCACAGAAAACACTTAAAAATAATTTTTAAAAATGCACAGAGTACTATGTTTCTGTGGCTATAACGCATTGCAGGTGTATTTACATTAATTTCAAATGGAAAGATAATTTCAATTTTACGAATAGCGTTACAGGATGGTTTAAATTTGTAACCAAAGAGTTCACTGTATATCCAGTTTTACAAGAAATGAATTAAAAATAACATTCTTTGCATTAAAATTTCACAATGCAGTTTTAGTATTATGAAAATAACCTTGTTGCTAACGACAGCATCCAGCATGTTTCTATAATGATGAAAACTGAGAAAACCGATACTATCACATAAACGCTTGCAAACTATACACAATATCAGTCATAATTTGTTCTATTTTTTAATACTGTGAAATTTGTAACTTTTCAACTAAACTGGTAAGCAGACGAATTTGTTCGACTGTACCAAGTAAATCACATTGATCAATCAGTAACAAAATTAGTGTGTAAGGAACACAATTTCAATTTTAAAAAATGATTTTTTTAAAAAAAATTCAAACAGATATCTAGTGTATATTTTATTCTATGTGAAACTGTAATAATATATGGGGTTTGTTTAGTACAAGGGGTCCAGAAGCACGTAAAAAACAAAATTTACAGGAGTGGTGCAAGTACTTAGACGTAACATAACGTAACCAAATGTAACCTAACCTAACATAAACTAACGTAAGCTTACCTGAACTAACCTAAACTAACGTAATATTAGTAGAAATAAGCGAAATTCTATAATTTATTTGGAAAATTATGTGGGACTCCTACACTAATATAACATAAACTAAACTAACCTAACGTAACCTAAACTAGCCTAACTTAACTTAAACTAACCAACCCTACGCTAAACTAACCGAATGTGAACAGAAATTACCATAATTGTAACATTTTTTTTAGAGAAAAGAGCTGGACCCCTTCTGCTAAACATAGGCCTAATATATTTAGTTTCATATGATAAACATTTAGTCTTCCAAAATCAGTCTTAACATGCTATTCAAAGGATTTTTGTTTACCAATACTCCTTTACATATTTACCCTATCTGTCTGTGTATCAGTCTGTCCATCCGGAAGATAGGAAAATCTCAAGAAATACTTGATGAATCAGCATCAATTTTGGCCAGGGTGTAGAGGGTGAAAAGTTTGGAATCAGGTTCGTTGATCAGGGTGTCTATCGGTCACAAAAGTCACGAATGTCACGAAAAAGTCACGAAATCAGAAAACGGCCATGAAAGTCACGAAAAAGTCACGAAATTTGGCGTTTGGGTCACGATTTTTTTTAAACTGTGCAAATGTAAGTACAGATTGGAAAATTTTGTTCTATAAAACGTCAAAATTCACCACCAAAATGTCTATGGTCGGATTTAGACGCTACCAAATCGCAAGCAAAGTACGTTCCTATCGCATGGATGAAAATTCGGCCTAGTTCGCACCCGAATTCGCTATTGAAAATGTTAGGAAATTTTATGATCTGGTAAAGAAAACGTCACGAAAAAGCTACGAAATTTCATTTTGGAATTTTAGTAGACACCCTGTTGATGTATGTGATATTGAAACCGGAAGTGATAGAAATAAACCATCCCCAGTTTGAATATATAGATTTTTTAAAAAATAGATACAGTAGGACTTAGATTATCTGACACAGTTTCAGAGCTATTTCTCAGCCCCTATTCAACCGGTCTGTTACAACTTTTGGGGGACATACCTAGATAACCCTAGAAGTTCACCTTACAAATCGGTTGAATAGGGACTGAGAAATATCCCGAAAAACTGTGTCGGATAATCGAGGTTGTACTGTAGTGAGACGTGGTTTCTTGCAATTGATTGAACATCCCCAAAATACATTTAATGTCCATTCTTAACCCTATGCTAAACACAGAAGTGATAGAAATTTATCACAACTTCCAGTTTCAATATTGATCTACATAAACCGAAAACCACGAGATAGCGAGAAACAGTTTTTTTTTAAAAAAAAATCAAATTAATGTTCCAAGGATAGGTACCACCTTATTTCTTACCACTATTTAAACCCAGCAGGAGTAGAAATCAATCACTTCCTGTTTTTAGCATTGGTGGTTATAAAGCAAAAACGGTAATAGATAGCGATGAAGATTATCTCCTACTGATCAAGTCCCAAGAATATACAGTGTAGTCCAAAAAAGTGTTGAAACGCTCCAATAAGTGGTAGACACACTGCAAAATATAACCAAAGTGACAATGTAACTGGGAAATAGGGATGAAAAAAAATATTTGAAGACACATCACAATAACAATCGCATCTTCGACAGCTTCTCTGTATCTCTTATCGTTCTTTGCTGTATGTGGCTCAATATTAAAACGTAAGTTGTGCTGGATTTCTATATCTTTCGATCTTAGTAGACAATTGAGAATGAAGATGACATGTATTTTTGAGACTCTTAATATATTGTAGAAAACTGCTTATTACCGTTTTTTTTCTATAGCAATCAACGTTAAAACCGGAAATAGTTGATTTCTACCACTTCCGGTGAATAAATCATCGCAAAAGTCGATTCCTAACTATACATTCTGACTGAAAGTGATGGTGATTCGTCGAGTAGTTCTTTAGTTTTTCTTGTCTCATGGATAGACAGAAAAGATAAATATATAAAAGAGTTTTTGCTAAACCAATCCCCTCAAAAATTGCCAAAAGAATTTTATCTTATTGAACCATGTAAAAAGAATGTTTAATTTGGGTATTGCCGAATCAAATGCAATCTAACAAAGAGTATTGCCCATTTCTATCCGGTATGGCTTTATACTTTCCTCTCACATGTCAGTATAACCCCATGCATTTTCCCTAAAAGTTTTCCTACTAACTCCATTTCAGATCTTCATATTTCCTATATATTAGTAACGCGCTTTACCCATTTTAGAGACGCACACATATTCAACACGTCTTTCAGATCATGAATTTAATAAACGTCTTCTAACGTTGAAAATATATTTAAGTGATTGCTATGGAAATTAAGAAAAAAATAAAGTAAAATAAATAAATAAAAATAAAATGTATGGGAAAATAATGTAGTCAACTAATTGTGTCATCTGTTAAATTAGAGTTTATCTAGTTGAACACACCGGAGAAATCCCTACTTCTTTTATTATTACAAGGATATTCTTTGGGTTACTATTATATTCTTTTGTTAAAATCAAATCTTGCATCTGGGAGGCCCGGGTTCGATTCCCGGCGGGAGCTGAGGTGGTTCGGATTCCACGTTAATCAGTAGGTCCACGTCTCATATAGCCTCGCTGCTGAACGGGACGTTAAACTCAAAATCAACTCAACTCAAATCTTGCAACTTTGATTTCACGCACTTTCATACTAACTAGCGCTTTGAAATTTAGTAGAGACTCGCAAACTCGATGACAATACAACATAGACCTATTAACAATTTTTTGTTGTAGCCTGTTGTTTCACTGTAATTTAGTAATTATTGTTGTCAATTCGTTTATGTTATGCAACCAAAAATGCTTTGAAGTTGGCATGTACAGTATAATATCCAGGATATTTTCTTCAAATTGCTTATGTCTCACATTCTGAAACTAGGATTGACTTCAAGAACTGATTCAATGTAGAAACATCTTACGAATTGGTACAGCGAGAGTTAGGATTTTTAGATGCGTATCTTCTTTTTCTTTTTAACAACGATAAAGGGATTTCGGAAATGTTTCCTCTCGATGGATTCCTTTTTTGAGACCTTTGTCCATTTATCCTGTATTTTACTCCCAATTCCCTTCTTTTTCATTCTTTGCACTACTATCTCTTTAAATTTTATTCCTATGATTTTAATAAATAATTGTATTTGATTTTAATTTGTTTTGTTCTATTGTGAAGTATTTTATCTCAAAATGGAACCATACTTACTTTAACATCATAACGATTAAGTATAATAGTTTTATATTTTCTTTCTGTAATGACAACTAATATGTAGGTGTGTAATCTACTGATTGTGTAGACAGTATAGATATACAGGGCTACTAATGATCTTCCAGATTTAGTTCGCATCTTGTGCAAAATGTATATGACATAGAAGATTCAAACAAGAACTCACAAAGTTTTAGCTATAATTATTGTAAGTGCTCAATATACTCTCTCTTAGTCACAGGGCAAACGTCCACATGGCAGGGGCGGTCAACCGGGTTCCGGACTTTGTTACTCGACAAACATTTCTATATTTTCTTAAGAAAACTATGGTTACTTCAGGAGAGAATGATTGATGTACACCTTAAATTTTTAATCTTACACTGTATCTGTACTCTTTCTCTTCTTATAAAACAACTTAGTTTTTTTTAAAGTTCTTTTTGAAAATTTAGGTAGCAGTGCTTTAAAATTACTTACCACTTTATCGGGCGTAGAATAACACCTGTTCAATAGTACCTGGATGTAGCACTAGTATTCGTGAACCACCAAAAAACAAATTTCTGGATGCGCGGCTGCCAAACGATAGTCTCAACTCCATCTATATACTTCGAAGCTATTCTAATCAACGCTACCCAGATCCGATCTGTTCCGATCAAGATAAGCTAACAAAAGTGGTTTCCACAGCAATTTTCACACTGTCCAATATCAAATATCAAGGTCTCTGCCTGCCTTTACAGTCGATTACTTGGGATTTCACACGTTAGTTGCTCTTACGCGCAACTAGCGACCAAACTATTGTATAAGAGCCCCTCATGACATCCGAAACGAAACTAAATGAGTTTTTTTTATGCAGTATGTTTCAATACTATACGCCTTATACTTTTAGCACAAGTTGCTAATGAAATCAAAGAGATCATTGTTAGTAGCTCTGTATATTATATTATAAAGATATATATAGTTTCTATTAACTATAGTTGTCAAGATGGTTGAGGGAATTAGCACATTATCTGTTCATTTTCACCTTATTTTTTTAAAACACCTTTTTACTTCGCTTTTTTCTATGAAAACTTGGCCTAAAATTCCTTACCATGCTTATAACAGAGAGCAAAACAGTAATGGAGGTAAGGAAAAATAATATTTCTGTAACACATTTTTTTTATTGACAATGTGAGATGAAATGAGAAATTTGATCTGTAAATGGGAAAGATTGTAAAAGCAGAGGACACGATTGACTATAACGAATTACTTAGGGAGCCCAATGCTTTATAATCTTTGTTCCATTTATTCATTTCACCTCAGCAAAAAATTATCTTTTTATGAGTATGTTGCAAAAGTATTGGTTTTAAAAGTATATTTAATGGTGGTTATTGTTTTTATCAAATTAAAGAAGTTGAATCCAATTTTGAAAACTGAATAATTTCTTCTGTCTTTTACTTCTAAATTGTAGTTGGTTCCTAGATATAATCTTCTTATAACCCCCCCCATCTTTCCGAATAGTTAGTGAGCGTGGTCCTGAGTTCGATTCGCGGCAGCAGTCTCAAAAATTTCATACTTGACATTCCCATGGATTATCCACACCTCATTTCGTAATTTGAATCATCTACAAGTTCCTTTTAACACAATATAAAGGAATGAAAAAAGGTATACATATATATATTCTGAATACTCAGCGGGAGATATTCCTGTAACTAAAGTTTCTTCAATGAAAGGACAGTATTCAATATGCATAGCGCCTTTAGCGTTCTCAATATCTCTCATTAGCTAAACGTGATTTTAACCCTTCGGGAGATGACATTTGTCTACCATTGACGTCACACAGAGTCAAGCTATATATCGAACTAAGAGAGGAGAAAGGGCGACAGAAACACATAGGAGAAATCTCTCAAACACTGACGTCAATTGTTTCAGCCAACGGCGGATCCCTAGCCTTTTCATATTCAATATTGAAATGGCGACCAAGGCGGAACGCGATTTTCACTGAAGTGAAGAATATATGTTTTCACGTATATATATATATATATATATATATATATATATATATATATATATATATATATATATATATATATATATATATATATATATACATATATATATACATGTAAACACAGACACACATAAGCAAAATAAGTGTAATTAAAAAATGTGGAACGAAATTGTATAATGTACGTATTGATAAACACATCTTGTGTATGTGTTTATTTTATTGATAATTGTAATATAAGTTTTTTTTTTTAAAAAAATTAGCAAATACAATAATAATGATATTTCCATGATTTTTGAAAACAGATCGCTGTTGAAAAACTTTTACTTAAAAAACAAAAAAATGTTGTATTTCGTTTGGTCAGTACGATTTGCTTCCAGAGAATCATGAAATGTTGAACGTTTTGAGATTATACGTAGGTATAAGAAGATCTGGAGGACTAAAACAGACAGATGATAAAATGAAAATGAATAAGAGAGAGAAAAAACAGAGAGAATGGGAAAGAAAAAGGTAACTTTAAGTTCCCAAGATATCTGACTGTCATGGCGGTGATCACTACTAAGCGGTATAAGCTGATACTGAATCCCGCATTTTTTGCACTAAATTTAAGTACCTTCCGTTTCCAAAAAAAAGATAACAGACTTGTCTATTGCTTTATTATTATTATTATTATTATTATTATTATTATTATTATTATTATTATTATTATTATTATTATTATTAAGATCTCCGTTTAATTTCAGTTTAAATAAACAACACGCGCCCTCACAAGAGACCTATCTTCCAGAGCTATTTTGCTATTTTTTTGTATTTACTATTTCTAACCTCTTTTTGGATGGTTACTCAGAAAAAAATGTGGCCCTGCTTCAGGACTTAGGGTTCATATGCCTGGAGTTATGACCTTGGAGTACATAGGACCAACTGCTCTAAATTTATGCAGCGGATACGTTGGCCCAACCTCTTAAATTCGGGAGCCTGCATAGGAACACTTCTTAAATTTTGGAAATTAACAAAAAAAAGACAAAAAGAAAAAGAAATGGAATAGTATGGAATCAGAGTATATATTTTGTATGTTTGCTTTCTTCATTTTCTTTCCTTGTAGGGGTAAAAAATTGTCGGGAATTCAAATTTGGGAGGATTTTCATTGTTATATGGAGTACAGAGGTGTATTCAAATTCATAAGAAATAGTTACACAGATGCTTAATTTCCAAATTTTGGGAAGAGTACATCGACTTACCCCTTAAATTTGAGAGTTGTTAAAATAAATATTGATAAATGTTCTTTGGAACTTGAACATATACTTCAGTAGATTTGAGTGGTCTTCCTTTTCTACTTCTATTAGTAAAAAAAATTCTAAGTTCAAATTTTTGGAGCTGGAAGAAAATTTTCTAGGGTGTGTGTGCTTAAATCCCTGGTTGCTATATTACGTTTGGTATTTTTTTATTTGTATTAAGAAAATCTTAAGAAATTTAATACATTTTCGTGAGTCATGGAGCCCTGCCTTCCTCTTCGGGCGCCCATACGAGCCTTATACTTTATACGTACAAGGCCTTTGTCCTTCCTGTTCTTACTCATAGATATTTCGCCTGGTTATCCGCTCCGCCAAAGTTCTATGACATATTACAGGTCCTCAAATGTCATGTCTTGCGTTTTGCCTATTCACTACCTGCACAGACTCCAACACAAGAAGTTTATCGCCCTACAACTATTCCTCCTGTTTTACAGTGTCTCTACCGCCTCCAGTGTCGCTACATTCAACACCGTATCAACGTTGCTCATCCGATCTTTCGTGAACAATTAGATGAGACTCCAGCTGTATCATGTTACACATATTCACCAGTCGATCATTTTCATGCATTCCATGAACGTGATGAGGCCACTTCTCTCTACAACCCACATTTACCATCACCATCTGAACATCTATTGCGCATAATTTCATTATTGCGCTCCTTTGTTCTCACTAACAGGGCTCTGTTACCATTGTCTCAACCTGCTCTGAGTAGTTCCAGAGCAGAAGATTAACACCCTCGTCTCAGATAATATCATGTGTCCTTAATGTGAAAAACACCTCATTGCTACCATTACCCCATCTCTCATCGCATTTTTATTTATTAATGGGAAAAATCAACCAATAAATAATTCCTAATACCTACTCCTAATACCTTTTAACTACACTTAAATTAATGTCACTAGCCCAAGAGACGGAATGGGCCCCCCACCTATTGATGTGAATGAAACTGCACTTTAAAAAATTGCGTGATATAAGGTATTACAGGTTCTGATAATTTATTGCTTTCAGTACACTGTTTACTCATATATGTATATTTGATATCATATCTGTAATATTCTATGTATTACATTCTTAACTATTTACTTTTGAACTAATCGAAACGGTGAGTATTTATGGAATTCTAAATATCTAGTTACGAAATCGTGATTACTTTATTACATTTTTAACTATAATTTCTAGTTTTGTAAAAGATACATAAACATCGGTGGAAATCGAATTAATAAAACCAAGCATTGCAAGATATTAGAAAGACGTAGGTTTGCAACTATTAAGAGTATATGTGTCACTGCTAGGAGTGTTTATGTCACTGGTAGAAGACGACATGATCTGATATTTAACAGTGAATTTTTCTTTACGTATACAGTATAATAAATTAAATTAAAAACAATCTGTGCCAGCAGAATTATCATGACAACGGCTTAACTTTAGAAGTGCCCTTCCAGTTTAAAAACTGACAAAAATGTAATGAAAACATTAAAAAATTGCTAGGTTAGGTTAGGTTACATTACCTTTTAAAACAAGACTAACATGCTCGTGAAACATCGAAACCTTTCGCGTAAGCTTCTGTGTCTTGCAGAAATAGTAACAATTTCTACATACCGTATAATTTCTCGTATTAAACACAGCTTTACTTCCAAGCATATACACCTAAAGATCACATAAGAAAATTCCAAATTATTATTTCTTACCTTCTGTATCCTGTAAATTTTACAAATTTTTAGTAAAAAACATAGGGGTAGGAGAAACCACTAAAGTTAACCCTTGGCAATGAACGACATACTTTGGAATACCACGAAAGTTTGTTTTTGTGCATTTACTCGAAAACTACGCATCAGATTTTGCCATAAGCTCAATACAATCTATCATCTGATATATACATCTTATATTTGGACAATATTTTAGTTAAATAAAAAATAAAGTTTAAGTGTTAATCATAATTTTGGGCTATATCTCATTAGCCATACGCCATTTTGCTAATAATGAAGAGCTTTCCCTGAGGGTAGCCTTCAGTATCAGTCTCACGTTAACAGGTGGCGTGGTTGTCGTTCAGCATAAATTTTTAGGTTTACAAAATTGTTCGTTTCTCTCAATTTTCTCAAAACCTATGCATGAGCTTTCTATTCTCACGCCCACGCGCATCATTTTATTCTATCTATCGATATTTATCCATCTATCGAGAGAGAAATCTATCGATTTAGGTAGTCTGATCTTTAGATATTTATTCCCCCCGTTAAATGCGAATAATATTATAGAACTAATTTCTTACATTTCAGTTGTTTGCCTTAGTGTTCAGGGCAGAATTTCGTGTAGGAGATAGCGTTGTACGTTTGTATAAGGCAGAAATCAAAATGCTTATTGCGTAAAGTGCTATAGTAGAGTTACAAATTACCCAACCTTTCTTATCAATAATAAACCTATGAAATTGACATTAAGTGCCACACGCGGACTGTCAATAACTCAAGATTTTGTTACCGTTACAAAAGGTTAGTCATTTGTCGTTGTCACCAGAAAACACAGCAATATTGACCCGCTCTTTCTTTGAATAATGTCTTCTGTACGTATTGACCTTGAAGGCAAAATGTAGGTTTTGTTAGAGCGCAAACTATATTTTGTATTCATCTCTGAACTGACAACAATACTTTCTACCTCAAAATTCTTCACCTTGTTTACTTTCTTTCTTTTAAGAATAAAGATATAAGTATGAATATGCTACGAAATATGATTCGATTTGAATAGCTAATAGCTTGGCAATGCTCGCAGAAATTAGAGATGAAATGAATATTATTACCAAGTTGAGGAAACTGGAAAAAGAATATCTAGTACTACCGTATATATACCTAAAAGCATAAATACAAGTACATGTATCTGCAGCTTTTCCCGGGAATTGTTTAAACAGCTGAGATTTCTCTCCATTATCACACGCTGCAGATGCCACCCCAAACCATCATAACATCAATCTAAAGGTAAAGAAAACAGGCTTCCAGAGAGAATTGTGGTGCTCTTCTCTTTTATTATGTAAGATCTAATTCATTTATATTATTAGTATTATTCTTAAATTATATTACGTTTGCGTTCCTTTACTGTATTTACGTAACGAGAACTTTTAAATCATTGAATAATGATAGATTTGTACAGCGGTGGACACTTCTAAATGGTACACCTTAGCCGTAAATTTCCATATGGCTGTACCATTTAGAAGTGTCCACCGCTGTACAAGTTTCATAAAATCATATAACAATATTGCAAATGATTCCCTTCTGAAATTTAGCATTGGTCTTTCAGAAATAAGTTATTTTAAAAATAATAGTTAGTTGGGAGGGACGTAGCTCACGTCAGCGTTACGTGGTGTGCTCATTTCTGGTGCGAATGGTTTCCGGTTCGATCCTAAATCATATAATTTTGAGGTAGACAACAATGTGTTCTTTGTGTTTTAGAAGCTCTTCTGTTTCCTCCTATCATCTTCAACTCACCAATTCTTTCATGCAGGGGTAAAAGTTAGGTAGAATGTGGGGGACGTCGTCACCCCACTTCCAGAAAATACCTATGGCGTCCCTGCACTTCCTAATAAATTACAATGGACAAAGTACGAGAGACGTAGATCCACTTTAATCCCTGCTTTCATGGCAATTTACTTACAACAAAAGCAAATAACAATCGGAATATGAAATGTGCTATTTTTCATATGAAAAAAAGTTTGCATATGAAATGTGCTATTTTTTTTATTCATCACTATATCTAAGTATTGGGGGCGCGGTGGCTCAGTGGTAGAGCATTCACCTCTGGTGCTTGGGGTCCCTGGTTCGATCCCTGCTAGCGCCATGTGGACTTTGTGGTGGACAAACAATGTGTTCGTGGGTTTTCTCGGGGTTCTCCCGTTTCCTCCCATTTTCTTCATTCCACCATTTCACTCATCTCTCATCATCACCGTCTTCTTTAGCCTAACCGGCATGGGACGTAAAACTTAAAGATTTCATTTCATTTCATTTTATACGTAAGTATTTGTCTTATTCTTATTTAGACTACCAATAGTACTGCAGTTAGTGTTCCGCACGACACAAGACGAGATGAGAAATAAGTCTCGTCTCGTCTAGTAAATCTTATAGAACTTGAAATCTTCGTCTCATCTTGATATTTCAAGAATTCGTGGTCTCGATTCTTGGAATGTTTTTCTCGTCTTGTTTTATAAATTTATTTACAAGATTTATGTCCTCAGTTTTCTTAACTTCATCTACAAGTTTCAGAATCCTTCTGCGTCACGAGTGGTATACGAAGGATTTGATATAACAACGTTCAGACCATATTTACTATTGGAATAATGACTTACGTATCTTTAAATGTTGATAAATGCTCTTTATTATATTGGTACTATCGCTTCAGCAATTTATAGTTTTTATACTATGAACCATGTAACGAACACTGTCTGAGACTTAAGACTTGGATAAACTATAGTGTTGCCCACGGGACTAGAGGGAAATTTCTTGTCTCGTCTCGAATTTGAAAATGAAACTCGTTATCTAATAGACCAGGAAGTAGTAGAGGTCTGTACGGGACGGAATTTTTAGCCCGAGCCCGGCCCGGCCCGTGAATTTACAATGTGAGCCCGACTCGAGTCCGAGATATGTTTTAGCATTTATGCCCGAGCCCATTGATAATCAAATTAGGCCCGAAATAAGCCCGAATTACAGAAACTTAATAATTAACGCAAAATTGTATTTTGTTGACAGCAATTAGAGGTTTAATTTTGTAGTTGTACTTTAAAAGTTCTCCAGAAAAAACTGTGCAATATGTCGTTGTAATATATATTTACAAAGTGAGGCCCGAAAAGGCCCGAGAAATATGTTAGTATATATAAAAATTTACGGCCCGAGCGTGGCCCGGGCCTGAAGTTATGTATATAGTTTGTAGGCCCGAGCCCGGCCCTCGGGCTGGGTCGGGCTTAGGACCGCGGGCTCGTTTCAAGCCCGTGCAGACCCCTAGGAAGTAGTTATACTCGGTGTCATACATGAACGCAGCTGTAGACGTATTGTTCTCCACTCGTGTAGTCTCATTTCACCTATTACAACTTTCCAGCTTGACGTTACTTTTAAGCATCAATGTTTCATAACGCATGGATTTAAAGGTTTACATGGATTCGAGTCACATGAGATCCGAGAGGGAATCGTAATTTGATTTTCTGCTGTGTTAATCATATATCCAGGAGCAAATGCATTTCGACTAAAACAAGATATTAGCCGTTTTTTGGCATAAGCTGCGATAATTGAATCGAATTGAAGTCAATTGAAATTTCTTTATTTATAAAGCCAAATTCAACAATCAATATTTTATCGCCACCCGAACAATGAACATTAGAAAGTATGCAGAGATGTACAGTAACTTGCATATAAATGTACAGAGAAATTATATTAAAATTGTGTTATGGGTAAAATATACATACTAAATACCAAAATAAAATAAAAGCAATGTATGAATATATTAATATTTATACTGTATATTACAAAGTGACAATAATACACTGAGCAAGCCTATGTGATAAAATGTAACAAAACACACAACCACGTTACAGTTTCGGCTATGTAACATAGCCTTCCTCAGACACATCTGAGGAAAGCTACGTTACATAGCCGAAACTGTAACGTGATTGTGTGTTTTGTTACATTTTATTACATAGCCTTGCTCAGTGTATTATTCTGTTTTAGTACAAAATGGGAACAATGCCTGATAGAATAGTTATATTACAAAGTGAATATAGAAATTATTTCATGCAATCCAAGAAGTATACACTCAAGCTGAATTATGGTTGATACGAAACGTGATCCTTTACCCTACGTTTGGTGTCCAAGAAACATCTACACTGAATTATATCGGGAGATAAAGAGTTCCAGCTCTCACAACTGTATGTTTTCTGTGCTTTAGTGCAAACGTACTTTTGAAAAGAGATTCTAAAAAATTTTAAGAACAGTGATCGAAAAACTATAAATAAAAGTTTCCAAAAACTTCTTAAAATTTTTAATTTAAAATTTGAAAAGTAATGAGTCAATTAAATTGCATCAAGAATATCTTTCCAGTAATGACTTTAGATTATTAGTTGTGACTAAAGTACAGAGAGTGTTAAAATTATAAATTCATCATCTTCTTTCGAATTTGAATTTAGAATTTTTTTTTATCATTAAAGGGTATAAATTAAACTATCCAAATTTACAAAACGTATTTACACTTAAGTCCTAGCCAACAATTATTAATTTTTATTTTTGACAATTCAAAGTTCAGGAATAGGTCAAATGTATTCCTGAAGTTTAAGACAAGTATCTCAAGGTACATATGTCCAATGAATAAAACAGAGGGCCTTGTATTAATCCATATGACCCTATATTTCAATAAAGCAATATCTTAGTGAAACTCAGCATAGCATTTAAAATTTCTGCCTTTTCCTACTTCAAATACCCTATTATACAGGGTGTTTTTTTTAAAAAGCTCACGGATTTCATTTGGGTCTAGAATTTCCAACTGATGTCCGATTTTCATGCGGTTTGTGGCAAATGATCAAGGAAGGATGGGATATTTATGGGACTATGTTTACTGTTTTAAATTCATCCGAGGTAAGATCGACCGCGCCTCAAGAAAAACAGCAAATTTTCGCCAGTGTACCTTACAATTGGAATGAGGTTTTGGATTTTTGAAGGGAAATTGCAGAATACAAATTAAGTGTTAGTGATAACACCCATAAATAACATGTTGAATAGCTATAGCCGGTTTCTTGCGACAAACGAGGGAGAGATTTCTTGAGCGACCTAAGGAATCGATAGTTGCAACTTTCACAACACCCTCCTGCGGGGTCCGATGCTTTCGTCTCACTCAGAAGCGATGCTGTTTCTTCCAATTTATTCACTAGCGACCATATTATGTTCCTGTCTGGGCCAGAACGTGAGGCAAATTTGTTCCTAAATGCCCTTTGTGTACCAGGAACAGATTCCGTTCTCCAAAAACTTTTAACGATAAACTTATATTGCTCCAGAAAGTACGCTATTCTCACTGCATCCTGATCATACTCACACAGTAGCACAAAACTGTACAGCACAATTCCCAATACAATGGCCCAGTTTCCTGTTTCCTATTGACCTTGGAGAGGTTGCCTAGCGAAGAAAACTCAAATCTCCAAACCGTATCGCACCGCACCTCATTCCTATTATAGGGTACACTGGCGAATATTTGCTATTTTTCTTGAGACGTCTTCGATATTATCTCAGATAAATTTAAACCAGTAAACGTAGTTCCATAAATCTCCCATCCTTCCTCGATCATTCGCCACAAACCGAATGAAAATCTCACTTTAGTTACAAACTCTAGGCCCAAGTGAAATCCGTGAGTTAAAAAAAAAATCACACTCTATTTAAAATTACTGTCAAAGTTTTACTTTCGACAATGTAATTTTGGTAACTTTTATCTTAGAAGACAAGCAGGACCATCCAAATTTAAAAAAGTATATATTCGAGACCTATGGAACATTTACGAACATATTGTAAGTTCTATCGAAGATGATTGATACTGTAGTTATTCATATAAGTATATCATACTATAAAACCTATTAAAAGAGGGCATAATAGTATTGATGTTTGTAAAAATATGTATACAAGAGTCCCAGAGAACAATTATCAATTTTTATTTGTTGACAATTCCAAAATTTAAGGGTGGGCCGAAAGTAATCTTTCTAAAATTTAAGAAAAATGTCTCAAGATAGTCATTTTCAATGAAACGTAATGGATATTCATTCATATGATCATACGTAGACTATGTTACATTATCATCAGTGAACACTAAGTATAATCTTCCAAATTAACTCCTCATGTTAATTCAATTTTACCGCGAAAATTTAAAATTCTCGCCAAACATAAAATGTTATTCTTTACATTTTTTTGCCAATTTTGTGCCCATAAAAGAGGATAAGAAGAACCAACATAGTTTACAAAAGTATACATTCATGTTCAAGAGAACATTTACCAATATATTATGTTTTTGAAAATTCCCAAATTTAAAATTTGAGCCAGTTTCTCCCGCAAAATTTTGAAAGGGGGGGGGGCATCAATGTACCTGTATCCAATGAAAGAGAATTGACCCCTGTACTCATTCATATAAGAATATAATATTACAAAACCTGATCAAAGAGGATATAATAGTAAAAATTGTAAAAAAGAAAATGAAATTTTATCCATAAAAGGAAACAAAATGGACCAACTAAATTTGTAGAAGCACATATTCGGGTCATCGAGAACATTTATCAAATTCTGGGATTCACGTTGGCTCAGTGGAAGAGCGCTTACCTCTGGTGCATGGGGTCCCTGGGCAAGTTTGTGGTGATCAACAAGCGCCCGTAGGTTTTCTCGGAATACTCTCGTTTCATCCAGGCCCGTGCTGGCCCACCGGGATACCGGGACGTGCGCCGGTGCGCCCTCTGAAACATCACAGTGTAAATAAAGGTACAAGATTTAGTAATAAATTAGTACAGTTTTATTGGTAAAGAACCTGTGAAAGGTGCAGTGCGCCCTTTACATTAGGCGCCCTTGCGAGTCCACACCAGAGATGAACGATTTTATTTACTCTTCTGTATATCACAGTTCTGTACAATAAATACATACAGTTACTATTGGTAAAGAATCCGTGAAAGGTACAATGCGCCTTCTACATAAGGCGCCCTACGAAGCATCACATTATAGATAAGTGGTTTTAGTTATCCTATGTACCAGCTTTGTATAATAAATTCGAATAGTGATTGTTAATAAAGAAGCTGTGAAGAATGCAATGCGCCCTTTCCATGAGATGCCCTGCGAAATATCACATTTAATATATATATATATATATATATATATATATATATATATATATATATTCTTCTGTATTTCAGTTTTGTTTTATAAATTCATATAGTTGCTATTGGCAGAACAGGTAAAGAATATAATCACTTACAAAAATATTATAAAGTTATGTAGCTATAAAACGAAACAATGTAATACATCAAGAATAATTTGGATAGTCAAACGTACGATGCATTCATGAAATACTACACTGACACTAGTCTCTAATTTACGATTTTTACGGCATCGAAGCTTTCACAGTCTTAATATGCATTTATATATCCGAGCATATCGATTGTTCCTGTAGTCTTTAAAGCATTGTTCGGATTATCAGTACCTATTGTATTTCTAAAATATAGCTATATTTATTTCCGTGAAATGTGGTCCTCCTGTCACCTCAGGTTGTGGGTCGAGGAGGTCTCTAGATATAGAGCTTAGCTGCGAATATACTGAATAAGCAGTCGCGCACAGACGACAAGTGGCTTTCCTCCAGCTTGGGGATTTGCTGTGGGGCTAACAATCTCATCCTGTTAAAAAAAAAAGTTTTGCTCAGATATATTCCCAGATTCCTCGGATCAGAACTGATAACTTGGCACGAACTCAGCAAAGTAAAATCAACATGAGATTTGAAACATGAAAGATAAGAAGTCTCTATAAGGGCAGGCGCGTTAAAATGTGTAACGAATGTGTTTAGAAATAAAAGAGGAGAAAATGGATTAGTCAAGTCGGGAAAGTTTACGTTCATTTACGGGGAACGAATTAAAAATTACCAACTAGGATCAGGACTTTTCGTTCACAAACGAATACGTAATATCAGCAATTACATGGGTTGAATTTGTTAATGATAGATTTTCTTTTACTTCTGTTAAGAGTCGGTGGTGTAATATTATTGTTTTAAATGCATCTCCCAACAAAAAATAAGGATGACAATAAAAAAAAGTTTTTTTTAACGAAAGAATAGAACGGTATTTGATCTTCTCCTGCAATACCGTATGAAAATTCTGTTAGGCGGTTTCAATGCGAAGGTATTTTCAAACCGATTAAAGGAAATAAATGTCTGTATAAGGAAGGTTGTGACAACGGCGTTAGACTCGTTAACTTTGCAAATACAGAAACCTTATCGTGATGATTACAAAATTCCCACATCGCGACGTTCATAAATATACATGGACCTCACCAGACGGGAAAA
Source organism: Thermobia domestica (assembly GCF_964235325.1). Taxonomy (NCBI): domain Eukaryota; kingdom Metazoa; phylum Arthropoda; class Insecta; order Zygentoma; family Lepismatidae; genus Thermobia; species Thermobia domestica. The sequence continues at coordinate 38,343 of NW_027656627.1, forward strand.
CACATAATCAAATCGATCACGTTTTAGTAGATAGAAGAAAACAGCCTAGCACAACTGATGTTCGGTCCTCCAGAGGAGTTGATTATGATAATAAGAGAGAGACTATCATTGAATAAAGGAAATATTCAATATCTGAAAATGGAGTGGTTTAATTTAAAGAAATTAGAGGAGAGTCAGATGAGAGGGGAGCCAGATTGAAGTGTCGAATATATTCTCGGTTTTATAAGGTTCGGAGTGCACTAGTGTTCAGGAACTTGGTTGAAATTAGAGATAACATTAAGATTTCAGCAAAAGAAATATTAGGAAACGCAGAAATACGTAGGAACACAGCATGGTTCAACCAGGAATGCACTAAAGTAGCAGAGAAGAGAAAACAGAAGAAACAGCGTTGGCTACAAAATCCGAACGAAAAAACTACATCAAATTTCACTGTCATCTGGCGGAAAACTTCAAAAACTTTTAGAACAAAGAAACGCGATTTTTGAAAGCTAAAATTAATTAACTTGAAGATAATAGTAAAAATAAAAACATTCGGGACATGTATAAATGCATTAACGGACTTAAGAAAGGCTATCAATTTCGTGTTTATATATTAAATAAAGCTAAAGGAACAGTTCTCACTGACCAAGATAGCATCTTAATAGATGGAAAGATTTCTTTCACGATTTGCTTAACACATAGCCAAAAACTAATGTGCGTGGAGAAAATGAAATGCATACAGCATAACCGTATATTCCAGAATCTAACCAGACAGAAATAGAAATCGCTATTAAAAAATTAAAGAAACACATATCTCCAGGTGTAGACGAAATTCTGATTGACTTAATTTTAGTTGGAGGGGAAAAATTGTAGAGCAAGATACACAAACTCATTCTCCTTGTCTGGAACAAGGAAGAATTGCCACAAGAGGGAAAAGAATCAATTATTGTTCCAATCCACAAGAAAGGCGACAAAACTGACTTATAATTATTGAGGCATTTCTCTTTCGTCAACATCCAATAAATTCTCTTAAACATTCTATTAGAAAGATTGCCTTCATACGTAGATGAAATTATTGGAGGTTATCAGAGCGGATTTAGGTAAAATCGATCAACTATCGACTAGATATTTACCATTCGACTAAAACTTGAAAAGAAATAGGAATACAATATCCTGGCACATCAGTTATTGACTTTAGACTTGGGTGGTAGGGAAACATTGAACAACATGCTTACAGAATTTGGAATACCGAAAAAGTTAGATTAATTAAGATATGTTTAAATGAATCCCAAAGTAAGGTTCGAGTAGATAAATTCTTGTTCACGAGCTTTCACGTTGCGAATGGCCTGAAAGAAGGAGATGCGTTGTCGCCATTATTATTTAACTTTGCTCTGGAGAACACTATAAGGAAAATCAAAGACAGGAATCAGGTCCTAGAACTGAATTGTATTTAGGAGGTTATGACGTATGCTGATGATGTAAATTTAATACGGGATGATAGAACAATAGAAAGGAATGCAGAAATCTTACTTAACCCTTCAGAGATATCGGCTTAAAAGTAAATGCAGAGAAAACTAAATAAATGGAAGTTTGTCGGGATTGTAATACTGTATTTTATGGATGCGTTAAAATACCAAATAATATTTTCTTTCTACAAAGTGGATACTTTCAAATATTTAGAATCATTATTAACAGACCAAAACCATAATCACTAAAAAATTTGATGTCAAGAGAAAGCAGGGATTTCGTGTTATTATTCAGTTAAAAATCTTTTGTTGTAGCGAATTCTGTTGAGGAATTATTAGCTTAAAATATAAAACGATAATCATGCCTGTTGTGCTGTATGGTTGCGAAACATGGTCACTGAACCTGAGGGAAAATCGCAGACTGAAAGTATTTGAAAACAAGATTCTTAAACCAATATTCGAACTCCAAGAGGAACGGGAATGGGGAATGTCGGAAATTTCATAACGAGGAACTGCATAATTTTATACCGTTTACAAAAACATTGTTAGGGTAATCAAGTCCAGGAGCCTCAAATGGGCATGTTATGTAGCCAGAATGGAAGAAATTAGAAACGATTTCAAAGTTCTAACTGGAAATCCAAATAGGAAAACGAAAATTAGGAAGACCGAGGCGCAGATGGGAGGACGATATTAAAATGGTTGTCACAGAAATTGAAATATAAAGTAGAAACTGGGTTTAGTAGGCTAAGGACGGAAATCAATGGAGAGCTTTTGTAAACGCGGCACTGAACCTCATTTGTCCATAGGCCATAGAGCTATATTAAATTGTTGATACATTTGGCTTCTTTTTATTTGACAGAGATGTTATTAGAGGGACTAAAAAGTTTTTTCTCTAGTAAAGAGGATTTCGATTCAAGTTTTCCACAAATTAGCTATTTACGTTAATACTAAAACAAATTTGGTGGTGATTTTGATATAGAAAGGCATCCATACTTTCTTTCAAAGTATATATATATATATATATATATATATATATATATATATATATATATATATATATATATATATATTCCCGTTTGTATCGGCGCCCTTTTAGTAGACTTGTCCACCGCCCTCATTAGTATCCCAGCACGGCCCTGGTTTCATCCCATATTTTCGATCCACTAACTCTTGCATCATCATTCAGTTGGCTTAATCATGCATCTCTCTTCGATTAAAGGGCATAATCATGGGATGTTAAACTGAAAGATTTCATTTAATTTTTTTTTACAATTCCCATATTTAAAGGGTGGGCCAATGTACCCTTCGCGAAATTTTAGAGGGGGTGCGTTAATGTACCCTTGTCTAATGAAATACAGTCTCCCTGTACTCAATTATATAAGTCTCATCAAAGAGAATAAAAGAGGTCAAAAACCACCGAAATTTATAGTTTTGGCAATTTTTTTCACCTATAAAAGGGAACGAGATGGACCAGCCAAAGTTACAGAGGTACATATCGGAGTCATATACTACTATACCAAATTTTTATATTTGAGAATTTCAAAAATTTAAGGGAATGGTACTATGTACCCTTCCGAAGATTTAGTAGATAAGCGGAGGTATCCCTGCCAAAATCAAGATGGTATTGACCTCTATGACGTATCATGTGACGTCCTCAGCCAATCAGAGCCGAGTAGCCCAACTGACCTCCACACTACTTACGTCCACTGTGTTTGTTCACCACAAAGCCCACTTTCCTGGAACTGGCATTGAACCAGAAACCCAACGCGCCAGAGGTGGGCGCGCAACTATTAAGTTCGATTACTATTGTAATGCATGCATAATTCTTTTCCCGTAGGTTTTCTTTAATCTTCTAACATTGTAAGAAAAAAGTGAAAAGAACGTATTCTGGAACGATTACCATAGCAACTAATAATATATAAAAAATGTAACAAAGTACGAGTATTGGACAGCTCTATTTACTGCATTGCCGTCAGTTCAAGTCAGTTATTTTAAAAACTACAATACGTACTTTGTCTTCATTAATTAATTCAAAATGTGTTCATTAATGCAATGATAGCTATGAGATGTCTCTTGCACACTTCAGAAAGTATTAATACACAGGCAATTCTAGTAATTGACAAATTATTATTATTATATATATATCTATTAGTAATATATAATTTTTATAACTTTTGCTTTGACAAGAACTTAGTTTCTCTCCGGAATAATGTCTTATATATTATCTATTTACTAATTTCTTGCCATTAATTATGTAGGGAATCAAAATGTGATCACTATTGATGTATGTCTGCTAAAATCATTGGAATCATCTGCAAACTTTGTCATGTGCCAAGTAGCTCATTGTTAATAATATATGGTAGCAATGGCGTATTCGAAGTTCTACAAACTAGAGGTCACATCGGCTGTGACTGCGAAATTGACCTTGGGCTCACCAACAAAATTAGGATGCCCTGCAATTCTCAGGAAGCAAATATTATTGGAAAAATTGAAATTTGCCATTACATAATCACATATCCAGTATATGTTCTACGTAGAGAATTATTGAACTATTTTTTCTAATACTTCACTAAGCAAAAGGATTAAAGGTATTGAAGAAGTAAAACTATCTGATTTAGTGGAAAAGAATTCATGTTGCCAACTCTGGTCAACGTATTCCTTTCATTTGAATTTCTGAGTTTCCTCTCTAAAATTCATTAGATTTCATATCCACTAACAGAGATGTTAATTAACAAACAGTGTAATTCGAAACGGATATTTAAAAATAAAAAAAAACTATGTAATAAAAATGAAATGAAATCTCACAGTTTAACGTCCTACGATTGTGCTCATTAAGCTAAGGGAGATAATGATTAAGACAAGTGAATGAGGTTGGAAGAATTGGTGGAATGATAATGGGGGAGGAAACGAGAGTACCTCGAAAAAATTTCGGACACGATGTTGTCCACCACGAACATACTTGGCCAGGGATGGAACCAGGGACCCTACGTAAAAGAGTGATGTCAACCGGCTCGGCTCGACACTTTCAAAGTGGACAAATTTTGAAATAACCCTCCCTCGTTCATTAGAATGGAACAAAATATTTTCTTGGGTGGACAAAAATGGACGTAAATTGATCAAAATTCAGAGCTAATTAAAATTCGCATTTGAAGGTGTCACACTAGGTGATCGAAGTGGCCGAAATTTTGAAATGGCCCTCTTTTAGTTAATTTGTAAAGTAAAATTTGTTTCTTGGGTGGACTAAAATGGACAAAAATTGGACAAAGATGTCGCACTGCAACTAAATGGGCCAGAAAAATCTTAGAAAAGTTATCTTTTGAAACAATGGATTGAAGTTGAGAGACTAACAATTCAAGAAGAAAACATCTTTTGTAAAGTGTATGCTAAACAAATAATATTTTCAAAGTAAGTAAGCTCGTTTCCAGAAGAGGGTATTTCTATTTTGTTCGACAGCAAAAAGCTCAGACTTCAGCAGCACTCTATTTTTTTTAGCCTTCTTATATTTTAATAGCAGTTTCAAGTCTGGTAAAGAGTTTATACAACTATGAAACAACCCAAATGTTATATATATATATTCGACAGAGTTCATTCCAAAGAAACCGTTGAAAAATGTATTTTGGGAAGAAATGAACAACACTTTTTTAAATTAGCTCTAAATTGATTAAAATATTTGCTTTACAGAATCTAAAACTTGTCACAGCAGTTACTTTCTGAGATAAGGAGATAAGTTCTTAAGTTTTTCTTTAAGGAGTTTATGAGAGTATTTAAGTATAAGCTTGTGTTGCTTTGATGCGTACCTCGATATCTCGAAAGGTAACTTTCCTACTAAGTCTTCTAAGTTTTCGATACTTTACCTTCTTCCCATTCACGCTCCGTGTCTCACTCAAATCACTTTATTCCATTTAAAGTATCAATATTATACATTGTAAATTATTGCTGTTTGAAACGGACAATGTTACGCTAGAATAAAATATTCTAGGATTTACATATAATTGGATACAAAAAGTAATTTCAATTGAATTTATTTTCTTTTAAACAAGAACATAAGGTTTTTGAATACAGGCTTTTAATACAGTAACAACTGCCTTCAACAGGCCCCTTATTAAACGGAAATTGATTTTAAACGAAATATGTTACAGTCCCATGAATTTAAAGGTAAAAAATGTGATAAATTCTCTTGATTACGCGGAACCTGTGTTGCGAACAATGGATGATAAAATATACTTCTTGACGGAAATTTTCAAGTTCCGGAATGCAGCGTTTAGAAAAATTTTAGACATTCTGTGAGAGGTTAGGTATAAAAACTAAGTTGTCTGTAAAGGTCTTCGTTTACTTGTTACCTTTAGTCCACCGCCATATAAGGTCCTAGATATCGTGCGAGTTTTTGAACGAAGTGCAATTTACATAGTTATTTTCAAATACCAATAACTCGTTCTCTAGCTGGTCTAGAGACATGGAACAAGGAGCATAATATACACAATAGATCAAAAGGGAGCCAAAAGTAGAGAGAGGAGCGCTGAAAAGGGCATAGCATCTACTTTTTGTCTTGGCCTTTGAAACCGTATGTAGGCTTTTTTTCACTCTAAGTTTTATGTGTATTAATTCGTAGCATAAATAAATGCTGTAGTTGAATACGGTAGGCCTAAGTACAACATTTTATTTTATCTCACTATGTCCATTGTATGTATGTGCCTTGTTTATTTTTTAAACATAGATCTATCTTCGTTAACTCTAGAACATTTAACGAAAATTTTTGCGAGTCCTGTTCAATTTTGCTAGGCAGGTTTTATTATATGCTTTTAAGCCAGAAATGTTTATATCTTTCTCTGAGTATATTTATTCTTTATTCACAGATACTTGGCGCATTCTTATATATGTATATGTATGTATATATTTAAAAGAAGATGTATTTCACATACTGACTGTGAGCTGTTTGAACTCGAAGAAACGAAATGTATTCAGGAAGCCTTGAACGCTTGCGGAGCTGAAAACATTAAAAGCGACCTTGGTTTTATCAATATTCATTTCAGTTCAATTTCAAAGATCATAACGAGATTAGAAGAGCGATAATTAGGACTTTGCAGAGCATTTGAGATGTTTGATTCAATAACGAAACAGACGCCACCAAGACCAATCGGACAAGCATTTCTTCGAAACTCACATTCAATAGACGCGAAAAGTTCAGGCATAAAATTCTTGTTTAATGTAAATAAAGTGTTCCTGGGAACAACGACGCAGTCGCACCGAATTTCAGATTTATCGGCAAGTAACATTGCTTTTTTGAAATACAGTAGAAACTCGATTAACCGTCACCCTCGGGACCGGGACCATGACGATTAAGCGAATAGACGGATAAGAGAAATATCGTTATAAACCTCTACAGTAAGTAGATTTAAAAGGTTCTGGAAGAAATAAATAACTTTGTACAAGTGAATAATACATGTTTATACTGTATTTAAATTACTGTACTGTACTTACATACAAGAGTAACACTGAACTGGTAGTGAAATAACCACACATTTAAAAATAATCTGTCATCTTCTTCTGCTTCTTCGAACGCCGAGCTTTTTGTGCCTGCAATGTTGCGTATTTTTCTAAAAAGAAGTATCTGCGTGGCATTCGCTTCCTCTTGTTTCTCAAACCAGTCGATGCACTGGGTTAACATTTTTTCGGCTTCAGAGTGGTTAGTGGCTGGTCGTTGCTCAGTTTCAGGTTCTTCATCCCCGTCGTCAGCTTCGTCATTGGCCTGCAGAACATTATATATAATTTCGTCGTCACTCAAAAGTTGAAAACCTCCATCCATTTTATCGCATTCTAACCAGGTTGTTATTTCTTCTGTCGTTAAAGTTTAACTGTCCAATCCGTTATTGCAAAGTTGCACAATTTCCTCAACACTAACCGTATCATCAGTGGGAAGTTCAGGTTCAGGTTCAGGCCAAAGCTTATTCCACCCATTTTTCAGACTTGAATCTTTAAGATCTGCCCACGCACTGGCAAGATTAAATATAGCATCTTTAACGTTGTAGGTTTTCCAAAATTCCTTAACTGTCGTTGCATCGTCAGATGACAGCAAACTTTCAATGAAACTTCTTCTGTACCGACGTTTCATGTTTTCAATGATCCCCTGGTCCATAGGTTGAATGAGGGGAGTTGTGTTGGCTGGAAGGAGGAGACACGTTATTTTACCATCGTCACTTTTAGCCCAGTCAAAATAGGTTTTGTGTCGGAACAAATTCCCGGAGAACTGAATTTTTTCCTGTTGATAGACTATGATGAGACATGTAATTTCCCAAAAGTCCCCGGTTCTCCCCCTTGTGCTTTCCCCCCAGCCCCCCTTAAAGGTGAATTTGCCGTCTCTCAGAAAATTAGCCATAACTCCGAAACCAATGGAGCAAATGCTTTGCAATTTTTTTTATTTTCTTTGTCTAATGTTAAGCTACAAAAAAGATCTCTTTCATTTTTCTCGAAAAATGTATAGTTTCGTGGCAATTGTGTCTTAAAGAGAAAACAACAGTTTTTTGGCGGGAAAAATTCCCTCTAATTTTTTTCTACGAGGTAAAGTAAAAAAATGTTTCAAATGAAAGTTTTAGATCGAAGTCTAAGTTTTAAAACGAGGTATATATTGTCACGGTACGTAAAGCCAGAGCTGAGTAATCTAGCTTTGAACATCATAAGAATATGCTTCAAGCCTCGTAGGAATAAGATCAGAAAATGCGATTTGGTTCGGGGGGACTATTCCCTACCCTGATATTGGGCTTTCCATTATCCACCACCTATGGACCCGCCGTGTCCCGGACTGGCAACAATCGGCAGCTTTCTTATTATGAGTTTATTTTAATTTCTATACTTTTAAATAAATTCATAACAAGAACAGCATCACGGACCACCCACCCACCACTATAACCTAAGAATACTGTGTGCAATGTTTTCTAATATTCATTTTAAAATGAAGCCAAATTATTCGTATAATTTATCTTCAAAATCTTCATTGTATTGAGGTACATTGTTGCATGATAATCCATTACAGTGCTCACACATAGCTGAACAGGTAAAGTCAGATATTCTGCAGCGACAATAATCTCCACACACTGCCTTGCAAGAGCATGAAATTATTGCTAGGAGGTCATCAGGAGCAAAAGATTTCATACTTAGTATTGGTCTTAAGACTCTTCTTTTTCCATCACTTTCTTTGATATATTCATGTTTCCAACCCCAGTCAGTAGGATTAAGTTTGTTCCCTAACCACAATTGCACCTGTAAGTACACTCTGAAGAGGCGCTGACAACACGCTTCTGAGGTCGGTGGTAATTTAGCTAAATCAAAGTTTGACTTCAAACATGTCTTTGCAGTTAGTCTTGTAAATCTGAAATAACGAGCTTCGTTCAAAGTTGAATATTTACTTAGCCTGTACATTGAAAGAACAAACTTTTCTCCATTCTCGACAACAGTATCTTTTGATGCATCTTGTTGCAGGAAACATTTTGCCTCTGTGTTATTTTGAATTAATTCAACTGCTTTTGTTTCCCAATTCCAAAAAATGACGAAGTTGTATCACAGCCAGAAATAGCATGGGCAAAAAGGAGAAGTTTGTTTATATTTTTGTTGGATCTTTTCAATTTATCGATATCAAAACAAGTGCTTGACGGGTTCTTTCCTCCAATATCTTTTCGAAAGAAAATGGGTCTCTTCTCTGGTGCTAATGCAACTAGCAATATTAAAATGTCCGTGTCATTTCTAACAACAATCACTCTGGAAAAGGAATCAAGTTTTTCAATTCCAGTCCTTACAATTTCAGTATCAGCATCTTCTTCAGTTATAACTGCTGCTAATCCAACCTTTTCCAACTCTTTACATGTGCATTCAATCAATTTCTTTTTGTTCTTTCTGTTAGAAAGAAAAGGTTCTTTTTCTACGACACATTTAGTATTTTCGTCGAACTGTATTTTGCATGAGGAATATTTCAGTGTTTTCCTTTGGAGTTCATCTTTCGTGGTCGCCTCTTCTGGATAACCATCGAACACCACCGTACAATTATTTCCATACTTGGACAGTACAAATGAGCATAGTTCCTAACAATATCTTCATATGTAGCATCCTTAGGCCATAAAACATAATGAAGAAGGAAACCTCCATCGACAACTATCCCAGCATCTTCTAAGCATGGTTGCTCAACGATTCCTTCTGAAAATGCTTTAACTATAGACGATTTAGTTCCTTTCCGAAGATAAATATCATCAAAAATCGATGGAGGTACAGAAGACAATTTATATTCCAAATACATTTTCAGTTTATTGGGGCTGTTACATACGCATAAAATTCTATTAAAAGCTGTTGTGGGTTTATGTTCACTTTTAATGATCGAACCGATACAGACTTATGACTGGCTTGAGTAATTACCATGTCTTCTCTTTTCAATTTTAGCTCTCCAAAACTCTTACCTTTCATTTTTTTCCATAGCTGCCAAACCCACTTCATAAGCTTTATCACTGTTAACACTATAATTTGACACAAAGCCGGAATGTAAAGACACGAGATCCTCTGAAAGCTTGGTAAAAGGGTTGTGCTGTCTCAGCCAAAATGTAAATTTCTCAATATCCTTGTTATCTCTTTCATTCCTTGATTCCCGCAGTTCAACATGCTGTTCAGTAAAATTTAAGACTATTCCTGCAAATTTATCTAAGGTTTCTAGTATCTTAAAACAGTACGGTGTTCCACGAATCCATTTTGACAAAATACTATCTATTATTCCTCTTCCATGCGTCAGACCTCCCACCGCTTTCATTGGACGCATTAGGCATTGTTCTATTATCATGTCTGTCCAAGTTCCTGACCAATATTTCCTATTCCTGCGAACGGTAAAATAACCTTTTTAGTAAATAATTCGTATTCTTCTTTTGATAGTTTAGATTCGAGTTTCAGCATTTGCTGAGCATATAAATACACGGATTTAGCATAGGGCAAGTGGCCTGCAGCATGGAAGTATGCAAGCACGTCTACTACTGTACTCAAGTGTATGTTCCAGTTGCCAGTTCTTTCTGCAAATATAAATTTCAACATAAGATCTATGCACTTAATTAGATTTAGCCAAAGCTTTGCTGTCCTGCTAGATTTATTTTTATCTCTTCGAAATTTGTTTCAATGTTTAAAACAGTTTTTGTAACTTCATCATCCAGGTTAATTTGCTCGAAATCCAGTTCCTTGTCAATAAGCTGATGACATACGGTATGTCTTCTAATTTCTTGCAGTCCTCTTCAATCTTTGGATATTCTTCTCTCATTACCGTAATGAGAGGCGCTGCAGTTAAACAATAAGCTCTTATTCCTCGAGAATATGCATGCCCACTTAACATGTGATTAACAGTTGCCGAACCATAAAGTTTTCCATAGATTTTGTAAGCCACGTCCTTCCATTATGCGGCCCACTGATCCCATATAAGACTTTAAAAGGTGAAATCCACCTAACCTAAGAATAACCTTTGATAAGTCACTATTAGGTTTTCTAACTTTCTACGATTTCTGTTGCTTTCAGATACAATGGTTGGTCAAAAGCTACAATGCAAGATTGATTTCTTTTTCTACATTGATCTGCAGCAAAAGATAAAGCAGAATAGATGGTAGACATATTATTTGGGTCTAAGTTTATAAATGGTACTGCCATAACACATAGATTCAGAAGAATGCTTGGTACTGCAAATAATGTCCATAAGCCCATTCCAGCCAGGTTGCTTCTTTATACCTCCCATCCAAATTAAGTTTATCGGGTAAAAAATTGTACATAACTCTTCTGTGCTCTTACTAAGATTTTTGAGCTCACTATAATCTACAAAAATACTAGATAAGGGTTTTGTTTTATTAGGATAAGCCATGATACGTATTCCAGTAGTATTTTGATTGAATGATCCTGATAGAACTCTTTTAACTCTTATTTTGGTATCAACACATGTCTCAGGAGTTATATACTGAACACCACCCATAGCATGGAAGGTATTCAAACCATCCAAAGTCCTTACATTTACATCTGCGTTGTCAAAAGCAAACTGGATGAACCCTTCAGTCCCGATATTAGGTGTTCCAGCACTTCTCAGAGAAGATAAATACAGAGTTGTTTCGTAATAAGGGGCACATAACCCTAGTGATGACAACAAATTGGTAAGATATTTAGAGCCGAAAAGGCGATGAAGAGTTAGAGCTAATGCTGTTTGAATCGGAGAAATAAAAGACTTTTTCGGACGCTTGCAATTATGACATGGTTGATAACAGTTGCTTTCCTCTTCACTTTTTCCGATTCTAACACATTGTTTTTACTCGTAACTCTGTCCATAAATAATTTAAGGGACTGTGGTACGACGATTTCTTCATTAGTGAGGTCTTTAATATCGGGATATGTATTTGAATCATAAGCCATTTTTTGAATATTCTCTTTTATAATATCGGCAGCTGCCTGCACAATTCTTATTTTTCAGCGTTTTGATCGGAGTATCGATTCTTATACCACTTGTCAATTATTTTGTGAACTGTCTCGGATAAGCAACATACATTCTTTCTACCGGAAATATTTGAAATAAGAATTTGAAACCGGAATTTGAATAAATTACAACTGACGCAATACATAAGCAAAATAATTTCAGGCAGTAGCACAGCCATCTGTTGTAGTGCAGATGTACTATTTCGTCGGATTACACCAGCACTGAGGCTCGCTGACCCGGTGGAGCACATTTGTGTTATTTTTTCGTTATGTGTCAAATAAATACTATCATAATATACCTCGTTTTAAAGCTTAGACTTCGATCTAAAACTTTCATTTGAAACATTTTTTTACTTTACCTCGTAGAAAAAAATTAGAGGGATTTTTTCCCGCCAAAAAACTGTTGTTTTCTCTTTAAGACACAATTGCCACGAAACTATACATTTTTCGAGAAAAATGAAAGAGATCTTTTTTGTAGCTTAACATTAGAAAAAGAAAATTAAAAAAAATTGCAAAGCATTTGCTCCATTGGTTTCGGAGTTATGGCTAATTTTCTGAGAGACGGCAAATTCACCTTTAAGGGGGGCTGGGGGGAAAGCACAAGGGGGAGAACCGGGGACTTTTGAGAAATTACATGTCTCATCATAGTCTATCAACAGGAAAAAAATCAGCTCTCCGGGAATTACTTCCGACATCTAGCTTATTTTTACCTTCATTGACTGGGCTATTTTAAGTTCATCAAAGGGATGTGATGGAGCATTGTCCACAATGAGAAGTGCTTCCTGCGGCAACTTCGACTTGGCGAGATGAGCTCTAACTTGCGGTACAAACACTATGTGAAACCATTCCGCAAAAATGGTTTGGTTCATCCAAGCGTTTTTTTTTTTTTTTTTTTTTGTGAATAATAGTTCACAGGAAGAGCATTCAAATTTAAGTTTTTAAATACGCGTGGTTTTTTTGATTTACCAATCACTGCTAAGGGTAACCTACGCTTGCCAGTTGCATTCGCACAGACCATTGCAGAGATGCGATCTTTCTGGACCTTAAAGCCTGGTGCTGTATTTTCTGAAAGTGATGCCAGTGTTTTTTACGGAAAAGCTTTCCAGTTGAGCCCGGTTTCGTCGCAGTTGTACACTTGTTTTCTCACAAGTTTAAGAGCAGTAATTTTTGCCTGAAACTCTTCTCTGAAGTCTTCTATGACTGCGCTGTTTGAACTAAGTTTCTCGCCACTTATGTCCAGGTTTCGAATGCCGTGACGAAACTTAAATTTATCAAGCCAATCCATGCTAGCTTTAAAGTTAGGATCCCCATCTAACTTTTTCTTAAGTTCGATTGCTTTTGTCATTATAATTGTCCCTGAAATTGGGATTCCATGACTTCGAGCTTGAATAAACCACTGATATACAGCATTGTCGAGTTCTTCATATCTAGCAGGTTTTATAGTTTTACGAGTTTTTACATCTCCATCGGTACTCTGTATTTTTGACACATGCTGCTCAATCTTTTCGGCATCCTGTTTTATGTCATTGACGGTCGTTCTACCAACACCATAAATCAGCGCGATACTTGTTGCAGTTTCGCCCTTCCTCAAACGTTTAATAATTTCGAGTTTTTGGTCAAGTCCTAACACGACTTGTTTTCGCTTTTCAGCCATCTTCCAAGCATAACAATCAACAGTAAGTTGATAAGTAGTATGTACACTCTGTACGCTTTGTAACAGTACTCGTACTGTACACACTAAATCTGCGTGCCAACTCAAGGTGTCCAGTGAAACTGACAATAACTGATTGAGTTACGAAAACAGTAGGAGTATGGCGGGGCCTACGAAACGGTGGGGGTGGAGATTTTCCGCGTTCAATAACAATGGATAGTCGCGTTCAATAACAATGGACTAAAATAAATAGTCATGACGTCGGAAAAAATTAAACTTTAATTTAAACAAAGAATTTTCAATTTTAGTAGATACTTATGGAAGCGTATCTAATCAGCAATTCTCATAAGAAAATCTTAAACACAAACCTCCAGTTTACTAACGTTTATATCTCTTATTCCATTGTATACCTGTACTAGCTAATCCTATTGGAGATGATGTCTCGCTCTCCGCTTGTTCCAAGGGCAATCCCGCTCCAGGCAGTAATGCACCAGAGTAATGCATTTTGGTGCAATGCTGCCGCAAGTCGGACCGGCGTTGGAAAAAGCGGAAATCAAGCAACATCTCCTTTTTTTAAAATGGATTTTTATAAATATCCATCACAACTTATAATGATTGAACAGAACCAGAGTAAACGTATTCCTTCCATGTTACACTAATATAGGTTCGTCTTGAAAATAATTCATAACAGTTTGAAATTTAATTTCTGGCATCTTGAGTGTTTCAAAAATGAAATGAAATGAAATTTTTGAGTTTTACGTCTCACGGTTATGCCAGTTAGGCTAAAGGAGACGGTGATTATGAGAAACGAATGAAATGGTGGAATGAAGAAAGTGGGAGGAAACGGGAGAACCCCGAGAAAACCCACGCACACGGTGTTTGTCCACCACAAAGTTCACTTGGCGGGAGCTTGAGTGTTATAAGTCCATGCTTTTCTCCATAAGGGTTTCAGTATTGTACCAAGTTTTTGTGTGGAAGCTAGCATGACCGGAAGTGACGCATGACTATTTCAGTCCATTTCGCTTACACTTTATTCCATGCTCTGCACGGCGCACGGCGTCAATTACGGCACATTTAAAGTACAGTACTGTCCGGAGCAGTGACGGATAACAGAGAGTGACGGTTAAAAGAGTGCGGGTTAATCGAGTTTCTACTGTACTGTCCATTAACGACCCGTGACACGGAAGGAACTTTTCGATGCACAGTAATGTTTTAACCGACAAATGCAGGTTTTTGCAAGAAAATACCGGAAACTACACAGTTGTGTATTGTAGCATGAATGCATTATAGTTATACACCAAGTATATGTAGTTCAAGTAATACAACTTTTTTCTCTAAAGATAATAAAATTCCTCATTTAATTTTAGCTTTCGATTGGTGTATATTTACAATTTTTAGTGCATATCTGCATATTTTAAGTGCATATTTTCGTGATTTTTAGCGCATATTTGCATGCATATTTTGTCGTTTTTTAGTGCATATCGATCCGAAGTCTAGTCATAAGTCTTCAAATTCATCTGGTTATTTTCTTACAACCTTTCCAATTATAAAGTTAACAATACTTCATATAGTTTATTAAGATAATTAGTTGTTTTGCAATGAAATAAATTGTGGTTAAAGCTGCTAACTACTTACTACAAAATGTTAAAACAAAAACCCAATTTTCGAAGTTGGATAACGTGAAGACAAACAAAATGTTTTATATTTGGGTTTGTAGCAGGCCCGGAACCAGCCACAGAGATTTGGGGGGCCATGAATATGTTGGGGGGGGGAGAAAATTATTAAAAGTTTTCTTACAAATAGCTAAATTGTGTGTTTTGTATTAATAATAGCATTTTGTGTTAAGGTCTGGAGGGGCCACGAAAAGTTTAGGGGGGTGGCTCCCTAGCCCTCCTCTGGTTTGCGGGCCTGGCAGTGAGCACCAGTTTGATCTCTATTGTAAATATCATTCACAAAAATAATGAAATAATAGTACAAATATGTAAAAGTTCGAGTACGCCTACAACTATTATTGTTTAGGTCGTATAAAAGCATTTATGTAGTTTTTAAAGGCATCCTTTGTGTTAACTACAGACTTGTTTTGTTTTATTACTTCCATCTATTTATCAATAGCAGAAAAATATTTCTAAGTAAATTTGTATTTTTTTCTTTGTTGTTAATGAAGACGATGTTGTGCCCAACCGGCCCGGCTCGGCTTGGTTCTACTAAGTCCGCTGCTCGAGCCGGCTCAGTTGCAATGAGCCATCAGCTCGAGCCGGCTCGGGTGTGGTGAGCCATCAGCTCAGCTCGGCTCAGCTCAGGTGAGCCATTGGCTCGAGCCGGCTCAGTTGGGGTAAGCATCGGCTCGACTCGGTTCGGTTCAACTCGACTCAGCTTAGCCATCGGCTAGCTTCGGCTCGGCTCACGTGAGCCATCGGCTCGAGCCGGCTCGGTTGCGATGAGCCATCGGCTCGGTTCGGCTCAGCTCAGGTGAGCCATTGGCTCGAGCCGGCTCGGGTGTGGTAAGCCATCGGATCGGTTCGTCTCAGCTCAGGTGAGCCATTGGCTAGAGCCGGTTCAGTTGGGGTGAGCCATCGGCTCGGCTCGGTTCGGTCCAATTGAGCCGAGGGCTCGAGCCGGTTCGGTTGCGTGAGCTGTTGGCTCGGGTCACTTCTCGGCTCGGTGACTAAGCCGTGAGCCGAGCCGCTCGAGCCGTTGACAACACTAGTACCAGAAGTAAGTGACCCACCACCACTGATCCACCGTGCTCCTCAACTAAGTAGTGATAGTTCTTTTTTTGTGAGTTGATAATTTTTAACCAGTAAAATAGGGACACGATAATATTTCCATGATGCATTGGAATTCGAATATTCATGCGATTTCGATTGTTTTTAAATCATATGCATAACTCAATCGTATGATTGATCATTGTTTAATGGAGACGTCACCAGAGAGGATATTTTCCCCCGTCACGAGATATTCATTCCATCATCCATTTTCAGCATCAAGACTTTGATCTAATCTTTAACGTAGAATCTGAATCAAATGCGCTCCTACTGCGAATCGAACCCATGTACCTCATGAAGAAGAACGCGTTTGTTAAATACGAGGGGTGACTGAAAAGTTTTGAGCCTTGAGGAAACTATAAGAAGTACAGATTTGGTAATACCATTATTTTTCAACGTAATCTTCTTGAACGGTAACACACTTGCTCCAACGATGCTGCAGTGCTCTTATCCCAGTAGAAAAAAAATCCTTAGATTGTGACCACAGAAAGTCCTCCGCGGCTGGCATGACGTCATTATCACTTGCAAAATGTAGTCCTGCTAGAGCGTTTTTTAAATATTAGAGAACAAATGGAAGTCTGAGGGGGCTAGATCTGGAGAATAGAGTGGATGAGGAACGAGCTCAAAGCCGCATTCGTGAATAGTCGCGATGGAAACTGCTGAAGTGTGGCCGGGCGTATTGTCATGATGGTAGAGAACGCGTCTGGACATCATTTGTGACCTTTTATTCTTAATTTGCATTCAAAGTTTTTATCAAAAGGTCACTATAGTATTGTCCTGTGATGGTATGACACCTTTGCAGGTAATAAATGAAAATCACACCTTGGACATCCCAAAAAACAGGGGCCATCACTTTGCCAGCGGAGGGGATCACTTTTGCCTTCTTAGGGGTAGGGTAGGAGGGGTGATTCCATTGTTTGGATTGTTATTTTGTTTCTGGCTGGTAATGGTGTACCCAACACTCGTCCATAGTGATGAATCGACAGAGAAAATTGTCCACATCACGTTCTACCAGTTTCAATTTGTCCACGGATAGTAGGTACCGAGTGTGTTTTCGTTCGGGAGTCAGAAGACGTGGGATCCATCGAGTAGAAACTTTCGACAAACCAAACTCATCCTTCAGAATAATTATGATCTACTCGTTCCTGTGATATGCCCAACCTGTCTGCTATCTGTCGAATAGACAATCGGCGATCTTCCATGATCATATCAAGTATCACGCCTGTGTTTTCCGTGGTGGTAGCATTTGATGGTTCGCAGATCTCGGCTCATCTTCAACACTCTACCTACCGCGCTTGAATTCCTGCATCAATCTTTTGATGGTGGCATATGAAGGGGCAGATTGACCATATCCTGGTGGATCTCAGACGCCGACATTCCTTTTAATTGTAGATACTTGATGACTGACCTGTACTCGATTTTTTTCCACTCAAGTCTACCTTATGTGACTTCATAATTGATCAAAGCAACCATAAAATCTATCCTACATTCTTAAAAGCACCGTAAGTTCCATGTTATTCTCTTTATTGTAATATTCTGTATGGTTGTGTTTACGAACACCCAACATGTGCAAACCGATTTTTATTTACTATGGATAACTATGGCTGCAGACGATAGAAACAACAGTGACACTACTGGTCACATGACGACAAGACAAAGCACCGGCACCGACTCACCTGGAGCACCTACATATATATCCGAGAGAATTCCAAGCAAAGTCATCAGTCTGCAACTGGCTATCCCTCCTCTATCGTGATTTGGAGCTCTACGAGATACCTGTCCCAAAGCCTCTAGTTTGCTTTGGAACTCAAGGCTTCCCATCTGCCCTCTAACTTGCTAGGAACTCTGTTGGACATCCTAACCTCAATCACCTAGCTTGCTTCGGACTCTGTAACTCTTAACCTTCCCTCTCATTCACTTAGCATTGGGAATCCTAAAATCCATTCCACCTAGCTTGCTTTGGAGCTCTGTGTATCTTCTGCACTAGGCTACTCAGACCTTGGGTCACTTCTCTTTACCCAATATTAGAGAAATTACATTATAGTAATATTTCTGTAATATACTGTTTCTCATGGGTTTTGTAATAAAATTCAGTAGTGGGAAAACGATTCCGGACTGTAATTTGCTCTACGTATTGCTCTATCTGCACCTGCATAACTTTACATTATTGTCTTTTCCGGAGTTTAGTAAAATTTTGCTACTCAATTTGCCTTAGAATAAAGTCTAATAGTTTTAACTTTTTTTTTTTAAACAAAAACATTTCCTGACTTACAATTACAAGCCACGATGCAACAAAAATTCACTATACGAGATCAATACTTACATAATTATTCTCGGAAGTAAACAGTTTGGCTTGCACTAACTAAATAATCTTTTCCGAGAAAATAATTTGTTCTGCACGTATGATGTGTTCTTCCATGGCACGGGTTCTGTAGTTATCAAAGAAAGGTAAATATCAAATATTTAAATTGTATTTTATAAATTTTAACGACGAACGTGTTTTTGTTTAATTTCTACTTTCAACATATAAATGTTGTCATAAGCATAATGTTTAGATGCGTAATTACCTTGCTAAAACTTCGTAACGTAGATGCTCTACATACACTGAAATTAAAGCTAAAACAAAACAGTTGTTGAGTAAAACACAGTAGCATTTCAGGAAGCTGGCCGACAGTGGCGTATGTACGATTTTGTTTCGGGGGCCTTAGCTAACTTTATTCCTGGAAAAACGAAATTTCTACAAGATATTTAATTTACTTTAATATAGTAAATACAATTTCGGGGGGGGGGTCAGGCCCGGAAGCCTCCACCTTAAATACGCCACTTCTGGCCGATTATTTTTTTGCTGAATTCATAAATTTCTCTTGTGAGTGGTATAATTAATTCCTCCCCTTCACTCATTGTGTAACTAAAAGTACTGGAAAACCTACGAGTGGTCTATGTTTATTGTTTTCATTTACATTGCTTCATTTCGATTTTTTCTACGTATGTTTGGTGTTTCTGTGTAAGAAATTGATCTTTCTCACTTGAGTAACAAGTAAAAAATTAAATCTTTTAGTGTAATATCCCACGTCTCTGCCTTATAGGCTGAGAGAGACGCTGATGAATGATGATAGAAAAGTTGGATGAGAAACTGGAAGGAAACGGGAGTATCCCAAGAAAACCCACCTACATAATGTTGTCCACCACAAACTTATTTGAGTTAAGCGCTTTGCCAGTGATCCACCGTCCAGAGATGGCGTGGGTCAATGAAAACTTGACCCATGACCCACTGAATCACCACCCATCGTGACCCACTCTGACCCACGACCCACCATGACCCACCATTTACCGTCAACTACTCTGACCTACCACCCACCATGAACAACTCTCACCCACTGTGACCCACTCTGATACACCAAAACACATCGTTATTAACTATGATCCATGATCCATGCCCTCCTTGTAATAAAACAAGGCTTTGAAATTATCACTAATAGGTGTTTGAATTTCTACGGTCAATCGCTCAAGCACAGCTCTGTTACAATAACGGTGGATCTGACCTTTACGAAATAAAATGGCAAAAATGTTTGTCATGGGCCAAATTACGATGAATTTTAATTAAATTATCATAGTATAATTATTTCCTTGTTGAATTATCGATACCTTTCAGTGGAAAAAAGGATGAAATATGGAAGTTCCAAATCAAGGTAAGTAGACCAACACAAAGGAAGAGAAAAAACTAAAATTTTTCATATAATTAAGCGTACAGTCCACACGTTAAATTTTCGTGTAATTAAGCTTACAGTACAAATTTTATGCCTACCTTTTTCACAATTTTATAGGTTGATTGCCCTGTGCTCTATGTGCTCCATATAATAAACATAAACTTAAGCAATTATTATAGTGGAAAGCAACGGATATATGAAGCGAAGCAACGGATATATGTATTTTTTGTTTCTCAATTAATAAATGTTTCTGAATTTGTTTCTCAACTAATAACGATCGTTTTCGATTATTTTTACAAACCATGCCACTACGAATTTTCCATATATAGAAAATGCCGCCCCCCCATAAAGGAGAATTTTTAAAAATGCTAGGACACGCTCTGTTCATTTTCAATAAAAAGTTAATATACTGAATTTCAGCTCTGTAAGTTTAACGGTTTGCGAGATACTTAAGGATGGGCACGAGTCGAGCTATCATATAACTCGACTCGACTCGAGTTTATAATCGAGTCAAAGGTAATTTTCTCGAGTCGAGTTCCGAGCTGGGTCACTGTTTT
This sequence comes from Thermobia domestica, assembly GCF_964235325.1. NCBI lineage: Eukaryota > Metazoa > Arthropoda > Insecta > Zygentoma > Lepismatidae > Thermobia > Thermobia domestica. The sequence goes on from NW_027656627.1 coordinate 58,932, forward strand.
GAGGTCGAGTTTCGAGTCGAGTTGAGTTTGATAAATGGCTCACTCGTTCAGCTCGTTTTAACTCGTTTTGAAATCATGGCCTGATTAGACTGGAAAACGAAAACCATGGCAAAATGTAAGCAGTATTGCGAAATACCTTTAGTCTTGCTCACGACAGGTGTGCATCTTGTCACGCACTTTTAGTGCATCTTATGGTACACTTTTAGTGTGTCTTGTCTCGTCTCGATAACGAAAAAGTAGATTTTTTTTTTAAAAAAATAATGAGATAGTATGAAGTATCATAAGCAGCAATATTCAGTAAGTACGTAGTTCTTACCATCAAGGCTGAGACCTGCACTGTCGAATTTTTGAGCTCAAGCAGAAGCCCAACCCGGGTAGTGATGTCAACTGGCTCGGCTCGCTTCAACTGAGCGAGTTACTCGAGCCGGCTCGATTGGAATGAGCCATTGGCTCGGTTGGGACAAGCCATCGACTCGGCTCAATTGAGCCGATGGCTCGAGCCGGCTAGGTTGAGATGAGCCACAGGCTCGGCTGATGTGAGCCATCGGCTCGAGCCAGCTCCGGTGAAACGAGTCCATCGGCTTGGTTCGATTAGCTCAACTGAGTCGATAGCTCGAACTGGCTCAGTTGGGTGAGTAATCAGCTCGGTTTGGTTCGGCTTGATAGTGAATGAGCTTTGAGCCGATCCGCTCGAGTCGTTGACAACCGTAAACCCGGGCCGAGCAATATTGAACATCTTTGGCCGGCGCCCTATAACTTTTGGCACGAGCGCGAATACTTACTCCTCCGGATCAGTATACTCAAATGAAACACAAATCGACTTGTTCAGAAACAAAATATAGAGTGCCACAAGGCTCGGTTCTAGGTCCACTCCTGTTCCTACTATATATAAACGATCTACCTAGCATTATAGATACCAAAATTATACTCTATGCTGACGATACTTCAGTGATTACACTAGTTAACAAATTTAAACTTTTTGTTTGTTACATGAGAAAAATCACCTGATCTTAAAGGGACTTTTTGCGCTGAATTTGAATATGCACTCGGTTTCTCTCCATCACGTACAGTTTTCCCGTAACAGAGGGATTTTCGGGAAATTCCCTCGAAAATTTCCCTTTTTCAGATATTTTATTCTTCTAGCTCCTGTCCCCTTACATATAGTAACATAGAAATTATACCTAAGTATACCTTGATTTATATTTAATAAACCCTAAAAGTTTCGTAAAAATCGCTTTGTTCTTTCTAGAGAAATAAATATATTTGTATGTATACCGTGTGCACTGTTTATTGCACCTGATAGTAATGCTTTCAGATCTCCTGAGTTGGGGTAAAAACGATTTGCTTTATTACTACAAACACAGACATAAAAATGAATATTTACAATAGTCAACAACACACTTGTATTGCTCTCTGTAAATTAGAAAAGAATTGTATAAAAATAGAATGTACTTCCAACGTATATTTTTTTTAAACGTACAGTATATGTATATCTTAATACATATATATACAATTCTCCAAGTTCTCCATATATATACAATTCTCCATATATATACAAGGCTCCAGCAGTGGAACTTATTGGATGCAGAAACGAACATATCAGTGTACAGGAAAAGGCATGTTCAATTTTCAAGCTATTTCTCAATGCAAGATAATGTGTGCGTATGTACGGATATAAATGGGTTGATGGCGGAGCTAGGAATTCCTTACGTTCCAGAAGAATGGAGGTTATTTATCGACGCGTCAAAGGTCAGCCTTAAAGCTGTCCTTTTACATAATGGAAATAAAAAACCTTCTATACCACTTGCGCACTCAGTGAAGATTAAGGAATCCTATGACACCATGTCAACTTTGCTAAATCTTATAAATTACAAGGACCATTGTTGGCAAATATGTTGTGATCTCAAGGTAGTTGGTATTTTATTAGGACTGCAGTGCGGTTACACGAAGTACCAATGTTTTTTATGTTTATGGGATAGCCGAGCTGATGACAAACATTATGAAGTGAAGGAATGGGAACCTAGAGTGAATTACGTACCTGGAGAATGCAACGTCAAATACGCTCCTTTGGTAGATCCTAATAAGATATTACTACCGCCACTTCATATCAAGTTAGGACTTATGAAAAACTTTGTCAAAGCCATGGACACATCTGATGAAGGTTTCAAGTATTTGCGAGATAAGTTCCTTAACCTGAGTGATGCTAAGATTTCAGCGGGAGTGTTTATTGGTCCCCAAATTAGGAAATTAATGCTTGATGATAGCTTTGACAGCAAGTTAAACAGTGCTGAGCTAGCTGCCTGGACAGCATTTAAGTGTGTTGTGCGCAACTTTCTGGGCAATAACAAAGCTGAGAGTTACACAGAAATCGTACAGGACATGATACAGAAATACAAAGAGTTGGGTTGTAGGATGTCTTTAAAAATCCACTTTTTGCACTCCCACCTCAGCTTCTTTCCTGCTAACCTAGGTGCTCTCAGCGACGAACACGGGGAAAGATTCCAACAAGATATAATGGCAATGGAGAAAAGGTACCAAGGACGATGGGATCCTTCAATGATGGGGGACTATTGTTGGGGTCTTGTTAGAGAATGCAACATTTCTTACAAAAGAAGGAAGTAGTGTACGTTTTTGTAACCCAATGGAAGTTTCATATATTGTGATAGTTTTGATGGTCTTTTCATGACCTTTTGGTACATTTGTATTATTGTTTATTGTAAATTGTCACACTTGTAAATTATATTGTATTATATTTTATGTATGTGTTTGTGGTAATAAAGCAAAACGTTTTACCTCAACTTAAGAGATCTGAAAGCATTACTATAAGGTGCAATAAACAGTACACACAGTATACATACAAATATATTTATTTCTCTAGAAAGAATAAAGCGATTATTACGAAACTTGGAGGGTTTGTTAAATATGAATCAAAGCATACTTAGGTATAATTTCTATGTTAGTATATGCAAGGGGACAAGATCTTGGGGTGTGAAATAAACGAAAAGGGAAATTTTTGAGGGATTTTCCCGAAAATCCCTCTGTTACGGGAAAATCGTAGGTGATGGAGAAAAACCGAGTGCATATTCGAATTCAGCGCAAAAAGTTCCTTTAAGAACAGGTATTTCCTTTTATGTAACAAAACCTTTGTTAACTAGTGTTATCAAAGGAAAAGATACAAACTCTCTTGTTAACAATTTACATAATGACAAAAAAACTTCGCTTTTGGTTTGATAGTAATCAGTTGGTTTTAAACAATACGAAAACACAATATATATACTTTTCCACTCAGCACACGCTAAAAATATTAATAAATTCACAATAAATCTGAACGACCCATCCATACAGCTAGTCAACGAAGCAAAATATTTAGTATTATAATAGATGAGTACTTTAGGTGGAGTAGTCATATTGAAACAACTATTCATAGACTAAATCCAAGGCTATATGCTCTAAGAGTGCTAAAAGACTCTTTAACTTTAAAAGGCTAAATAAATTTACTACAGATCCATATACTCTATCATAAAGTATGGCATCCTATTTTGGGGTAACGCAACGGAAAGCAAATCTATATTTATTAAACAAAAACAACCATCCGTACCATTGCAAACTTACATTACACTACTAGCTGCAAATCGCATTTTAAAAAGTTAAAGATATTAACAGTTCTATCTATTTATATATATGAAGCGTAAGTTTTCAGTCTAACGCAAAATGAAGATGAACAAAAGATCATCATTACAATACTAGAGATCAAAACAAAAGTCTCACCTTACTAGATTATCACTGGTACAACAGGGCCCCAGACATATGCCAAATAAAATATTCAATGCTTTGCCCAATCACATAAAAATGGAGCAAAACTTAAATAAATTTAAACGAAACCTTAAAATGTATCTAATAGAGAATTTTATAGTGTTAAAGAATATCTAGAAATATATGTAAAACAATGTAAAATATTTTATCTATATATATGTATAATCACTTCTGTAAATCACTGTATGTTTGTTTTAATCTCACATCAATACTATGTACATGTGAACTGAACCCTCCAAATACCATGAATTGGTTAGATGGAGTAAATAAATAAAAATAAAAATAAAAATAAAAATATGGAGGACCAAAGAGTGGTTCTGTTATGGTTTATCTATCTACAGGGAAATGATTATCCAGATCATTTCGAGCATCATGAGAGCAATGAGAGATTGTTCTGTCGTTTTCGAAAATGATGTACGTCTGTATTTCTTCCATCTGCGTTCGAGTATATCACAGTAATTTTGTTCTCACTGAATCAAAATGAACGGAACACTGTATCGTGCAAGAACCTACACCACACATTCACTTTAGGGAAACAAAAGATGTCTTAGTTTGTGGTGTGTGATTTCTCAGAACGTTGTGTTGGTAAGCATGAATTGACACATAGAAAGTGGATTCTCGAGAAAACTATACCTTATGTAGGTTGAATCCTGAGACGTCTCTTAAGGTAAAACATTCCTTGTATATAGCATCCATGTATATAACTATATACAAGAATTAAAATATAACATAAGCTTTTCCCCCTTACGTTGTAGGGATAAAATTTTATTTTTTTCCAGATAACTTACCTCAAGATCCCCCATTGGTGAGTTCCAAGCGCAAAAGGTAGTTACTCGGTTTCAACACTTGGAAAATTTACACTTTATAGGCATAAAGATGCAACCAATTATACAAGATCCTTTGGATAGATTTTTCAGTACATGTAACTACAGTGAAGAACGTCGAATTGATTTTAGACACGAGAGTTTCTTGCGACACTCTCTGCTATTTACCCCCCGTTGAGTTGATTTTGAGTTTAACGTCCCTTTCAGCAGCGAGGTTATATGAAAATGGGACCTACTGATTAACGTGGAATCCGAACTACATGTACTCCCGCCATGAATTGAACCCGGGTCTCCCACGCCAAAGGAGTGTGCACTAACCGCTTAGCCACGAACGAGCTCTATATTATTTACCACCGACAAATCACTTATATCATAAATTGTTCCTACGTTCTTTAAATATATCAGAATGCACAATTTGAAGGGAAGCTAAAGTCCATGTATGACAGCGAACTTCTCTTTGCACAGTAATAATCGGCGATTTTGTGAATATCACAAACACACTGAGCCTTCTCCTGTGCTGTCATTTTACTTTAGTTAGTCAATCTATAGCCAAAGCAAATAACACTAAAGCAGGCCACAGTGTCTCAATGGTAGAGCAATCACATCTGGTGTGTGGAAATCCTAGTTGCGGTAAATAATCACCGTGTGCGTTGGTTTTCTCAAGGTTCACCAGTTTCTTCCCACTTCCTCGATTCCATAATTTTATTCATAATCCTTATCATCGTCTTCTTTATTCTACATGCATAGGATCAGGGCCGGCTTTAAGCCGATTGGACCGATTGCTTCCAATCGGGCCTCGCGCTTAAGGGGGCCCCACGCTAGTACCTTCTACTCCACTGTTCAATCTAATCTACTCTCCAGTACCGTTTTAACAGCATATTAGGCCCCAGAGCAGACAAGTGTGTTTGTTGTCCCTATGACTAAATTTTGCTCCTAATACATGTAATTAATACATGCCATTCTGCTCGCGGGACCCCCGTTAAGATAACTCTGTTATGGTACCGTTACGATGGTTCTGCTATTCTCGGTTGTCAAGTATACACAACATATTGCAATTCAGTTACATGAGCTCCACAAGGGAGGGTATGGCCTCTCCCTAACAAGTAAAGAATAGTTTGCATTAAGTTTCCAGGCATAAACATTTTTTTCTGAATTAAATGCTGCAGTAGTTTACTTTTTACTTTTACAACTTTGTTGTAAAAATAGATATTATGTCCAGAGAGTACTCTGCACATCCCAAAATTTCCTTACACACACCCCTGGCGTAAAATTATTGTTTTCTTTGAGTTTGTGTAAAAATGTATGTGTAAAAATGTATATCATTATTCTGAGTGCACACTCTCTTTTATTTTCAACACACCACTAAGTAAAAGTTGCTGGCGTTCTTGCTGATTATGTCATATGATACTACCGTGAATACCGAGATGGTATCAAACAAATCAATCTCAGTGCGACTTCTTTGCATATCCTTTCTCTTCATACTGTAGCTATATAAAAAATACAAAACCAGAGTACCAAAAACTTTGCCTTCTCATGCGAAAAATCCCGTAGATATAGGTCTATATTTTTAAAAAAATGAAGTCAGGAAAACGAATTAATACTAGTGGTACTGAATAGCTGGCTGCTTATGAAGGTTTGTTTTCTAACTCGAATAATCCAATGGAAAATATGCCATCGATCTTCCATCAGTTATTTAAAGTTTGTGATCGTCTCATCACGATTTGATTTTGTCTGCAGTCGATTACGATTTCAGACTGATATACCTTTCATAAGTAGCTACCTACGATGTTCTTACTAGCGCAGATTATGTTTTCCTGACTTGGATTCTTTTTTTTAAAAAAAATACAGCTGTTAAGATATCTTTGAACCAACGAATTCATTTCAATGTTCATTTCATTATGTCTTACAAATATGAATTATGGAAACAAGACTTCACCATTGTATTTCTCGTAAAATTCTAGCATAACTCCCTTCCTATTTAAAAAGGTCGAGCGAGATACAACTGGATTTCTCCCATATTATTAGTATACAGTATAAAGACAATTCAAGATTTAATAACGATTTTATTTTATATTTTATTTTTTGTGGATGATAAGCAGTCATAACTTGGAATAATAAGACAGTCAGCAAACATTTCAAAATTCTCTTCAGTAGACGATTCCTCAAACTTTATTCTTTGTAATTTTATGTAACTTATGTAACCTGATGTATCCGAATTGTTCTGTAACTGTTGACTAATAATTAAATAAGTCGAGAATTCCATTTACCTTGCATTTTCCTCAATCCTTACACGTGCGTACTTTGGATGTTTTCCGTATTTTCGATGGCCATCTTCCTTCTTGGGATGGTATAAAACGTTCCAGGACACGGAAGATGGGAGGAGTGCACGAGAAGCGCGAGAAAAACGCAGGGGAAGGAGTGTGTGCAACAGCAGGATAAATTTATTCCAACTTTCACGCCAATTCAGAACAAAAGCCAAATCACGGAGACGACCAGTCGACGTCCAGAAGCTGAGGTACGGAACACACATCCAAAGTGCTAAACGCGTTAACAATCTTCCTTTTCTTTCTTCCCAAACCAACACCCTCGACTTTCTTTCTTTTTTTAAAAAAATATTTGTTCTTATTTATTTCAACTAGCATGCCTTATAGACTAAAACACTCGTCGTCTTCTCAGATACCTCTCGATTCTACCAGTGAGCTATACGTATATCCCAAGTTAACGATTATTGTTTCTTCTCTTTCTTCAAAACGACGACGAAAGCATTCCAACAGAATGCAAAAGCGTAAGAATATATATGGCCCTGAGAGTAAGAATATATATACATAGGTTCTACAGACCTTGGTGCAAGTTAGTTGCGAACCTGGGGCCCCGCAAAATATTCCCAATCCAGCCCCGCACCACCTACGGCAGGCCCTGCATAGGATAACCGTAAAACGTAACACTGAACGATTTAATTTAATTTTCTTATAGAATTGAAAAATGATATAAAAGTAAAACTTGGGGAGTTGTGGTATATTTTGCAAGCGACCGTGATATGTTGCTCTTAGGTTTTGCAGTTGTGACTGATTATAATCTTAACGGGACTTAAGGAACACCCTGTATATCATTCATTTCTCTCTTTTTGTGTTTAAGTAATAATGAAACTAACATCAGAATGTGGTTACTAGATCCTTCTGTTGTAATAGTACTTTATATTAACTTTTCTCATAGCAATAAACGGCATTTTGCCTCCGAGCGATAGAGCTACTGCTGTTGTGGCTGCAAGGAACAAAACCACCAACACCACCTTGAAAATGCTAGTAATGCACAGCAGCTTTGTAAAACTCCTAGGTCTGACCTTGCATTTTTATTAAAAAAAAAACACTTCTAAAGCACATTGTGTAGCTCATTGGCAGATGTTATGCTCTACGTGGCCAATAGCTAATGCATGTGCTTTCTGTGTACTTGCTCACGCGTTCAATTCCAGGCGTGAGATCCAGCTTTGGATAAAAATTCGAGTATTGATTCAAATAGCAGATCCAGTCTCATATAGTCGCAGTGCGAACATGATACAGACTAAGATCTTTCTTTGCACTGACCACTCAAGATACAACACAGCAGGCAGCACCGATAGCAAGCATTTTAGTGTCTTATAGGATGACCTATTTCATCTATTGACAACAGATTATGATAGGAAAATAATGAAATGAAAACCTATTTATCTATGGTAATATTCTGTAGGCTAAAGGAGGCATATCATTAAAATAAGTGAATGATCATGAAGAAGAAGATGGAACTGAGGTTTTGAGGGGACAGGAGAAATCTCCAAAGAAGTCCCCGAAACGGTGTTGCTACTAGTCTGGGATTGAACAAGGGATCATAGGTGAACACTCTACCATCAATACGTAATTTGAACAAAATTTTACTTTACCAACATTAAGCACAATGACTAAAAATAGATAATTAAAAATAGAAGATATCCTTAAATGAAGAAGAATCATAAGACCCTGATTTATCCAATAGGTCTTATAATCCCACACCAAGGACGGGGATTCGCAAAAGGGTGTGTATCATTTCTTCATTAATCTCCCTTTCACCAGTGATACCAACCTGTGGGAAAATCCCGTTTTGAGGATTTTTTTGATATTAATTACTCGGAATGGGATAAAGGGAATTTTGTTGAAATTGGCAACATATATGGTATTTTTCACTACATGTATAATCCACGGCAACAAAATAATCTACGAGCGGGAAGTAGGCATAAATTAGTTATCAATAAACATGTCAATATTGTCAACTTTTAGTATGCAGTCATTTCTTTGTCATCGGCAAAATCCATGGTAATGAGGAGTGATTTAATCATATATGATACTTAAAAATCAATTACCGTACCAAGAAACGAAATTTGTCCTCTATATTACAAGCTGACACACTTTTTGCAACATACAAAAGAGTAGCCATTCTTAAAGGATTTCGAGCTGCTGGTAACGAATCTGAAATCGAAAAGTGCGTGGCACGTCACAATTTTATATTATACCATTTTATTTTATTAAAAATACGAATTTGGAAGAAATTTTAGTACTGTTGCCTGGCAAAACTGCACATGAAATTGTGAGGATTAAAACGCTAGCTGTCGGGAGTATTCTGTGAGATATTGCAGTTCTTTCTTTGCTTATGTGAAGCATTGAGCAGTTTGAAAAAGAACGTAGTTAAGCGGCGTGGTTGTGTGTTCTCCAGATAACTTTTGTTACGTATGTGGTCAATACATTACGAAGACACAAAGACATGCTATTACAGAAACATTAAAGATAGCCTACTATCATTATTTCGGATCTCGTCTTGCTGACCAGGATAAGGATTTCGTGCTCCATATTTCTTGCACCACGTGTTACAGCTACTTGTGTGATTGGCTAAAAGAGAAGAATAGACATTTGAGTTTTGGAGAACCAATGATATGGCGAATCCCCACTAGACATTCCGATGACCTCTATTTTTGCATGACAAAGATTTCAGGCACGACTAAGAAGAAAAAAACGTAATATTACATATCCGAATGTGCCTTCTGCGATGCATCCTGTGCCGCACAGCGATGAGTTACCTGTCCCCATACCGCCAATCAATCTAGAAATGAAGATCATGTCCAATGAAAGTCGGGATACAAGAGATATTGACAGTGATGTTAGTTTTAGAGGTGAGTTCCTGAAAGAACCTAATCTAATTCAGCAAGTAAATGACCTGGTGCGACAGCTAAGTCTCTCCAAGTAAAAGGCAGACTTATTGGCATCCCGTCTAAAAGAATGGAATCTACTTACGCCGCACACAAAAGTAACAACTTTCAGAAAAAGACATATGAATTTAACCATGTATTTCACACAAGAATGTGTTACTGCCATGATGTGACTGGTCTTATTTAAGAAATAGGTCACACACACAACTCCACAGAATGGCGGTTGTTCATTAACGCCTCTAAAACCACTCTTAAGGCAGTTTTGCTCAGTAACGGAAATATAGAAAATTCAATTCCTGTGGCACACAGCGTTCATTTGAGAGAATCATACGACAGTGTGAAGATTATTCTAGAGAAGATCGGATACGAAAAAAACATCGGTGGCAGATTTACACAGATTGAAGACGGTAGTCATTGTGATGGGACTGGAGAGTGGCTACACCAAACATTGTTGCTTTCTCAGTTTATGGGATAGCAGGGCAGTGAACAAATAGTATGAAACCCAAAAGTGGCCTACCAGTGAAAGTTACCAGCCAGGAACATCTAACTTAAAATATGAAGTCTTATGTGAACCTAGTGCTATCATACTTCCACCACTCATATCAAGCTGGGACTTATGAAAACTTTTGTTAAGACAATGGATAAGGAGGGAGCAGGTTTCAGGCATCTTAGGGAAAAGTTTCAAAACATTAGTGTAGCCAAACTGAAAGAGGATATTTTCGATGGGGGTGACATCAGGAGTCTTCTAAAGGATGGACAATTCGATGTCAAACTGTCACTTAATGAGCGAACGGCATGGTTAGCTTTTAAAGCGGCAGTGAAAGTTTTTTAAGGAAGCAACAGACAAACAACAAAATGACTACAAACAGCTGGTACAGGAACTGTTGGAAACGTACAGAAAACTAGGATGCAGGATGTCACTCAAGCCACATCTGTTACATTTGCACCTTGATTTTTTCCTATCGAATCTGAGATGTGTTAGCGATGAAAGGGTGAAAGTATTCACCGGGATATTAAATCTATGGAATGAAGGTACCAGGGACGGTGGGATAGTTCTATGATGTATAACGAAATACTTTAGTTTGTATAATATTTACCTGTACCGTGGGCAAAAAGTGCTCATAAATATGTAATATACTTAGTGGAATGTTCATTTTAAATTAACAGAAAAGAAGAATGTTTTTAATATATGTAAGAGATTATTATGGGATAGTTGTGGCGATGTACATGTTTAGTTGTTCGTCTAACTAGTGAATTTATGTATACAATGGTATAAAGGAAAAGATATTTAAGTTATGTCCGGTAATAAAGGTGAGATTATAGATATTCAAAGGTGTAAGTTAATTTTTGCACGAAGAAAAGGTATTATCGCTTCGTAACTTATATTTTAACCAGTGAACCAGGTTTACGACTTCTTTCCATAGAGTCGTTATAAAACTTTTTGGTGCCGGAACCCGGGACTTTCGTAAATTCAGTTCCCGAAGAAAGGAAAGTAGGGGTGAATTTATTTGGATACTGTACTTTATGAATACGAACTTAACCGTATTACGAAGCGGTAGGGTAATCATCAGAAAAATGGATAGCGTATTAGCGCAGCATGAATCAGATACAAGTAATCAAGGTGAAAATAGTGCAACACCAAGTGTATCATCCGAGGATCGACTTTTGTTAGCTCTTCAGCAGATGACCACCGACATGAAACAAACCATGGAACAGAAGCTCAATCAATTTAACACAACCATGGAACAGAAGTTCTATGAAGCTAACCAGACCATGGAACAGAAGTTCTATGAAGCTAACCAGACCATGGAACAGAAGATAGAACAGAAATTTAATGAAGCTAACCAGACCGTGGAACAGAAGATGGAATTAAAATTTAACGAAGCTAACAAGCTATATGAAGAGTTGAGCCGACGGATAGAACTAAAATCAGACGATACGAAACAAACAATCGTCCAGGTGATGAACGACATATCTTCAAAGGAAAGTAGGGGTGAATTTATTTGGATACTGTACTTTATGAATACGAACTTAACCGTATTACGAAGCGGTAGGGTAATCATCAGAAAAATGGATAGCGTATTAGCGCAGCATGAATCAGATACAAGTAATCAAGGTGAAAATAGTGCAACACCAAGTGTATCATCCGAGGATCGACTTTTGTTAGCTCTTCAGCAGATGACCACCGACATGAAACAAACCATGGAACAGAAGCTCAATCAATTTAACACAACCATGGAACAGAAGTTCTATGAAGCTAACCAGACCATGGAACAGAAGTTCTATGAAGCTAACCAGACCATGGAACAGAAGATAGAACAGAAATTTAATGAAGCTAACCAGACCGTGGAACAGAAGATGGAATTAAAATTTAACGAAGCTAACAAGCTATATGAAGAGTTGAGCCGACGGATAGAACTAAAATCAGACGATACGAAACAAACAATCGTCCAGGTGATGAACGACATATCTTCACAGTTTGAAGAAAAGTTACAAAGGATATCTGATGAGTGTCAAGAAAAGCACAACCACCAAGATCAAGAAATCTGTACCATAAAGAAAGATTTAACAATAATAGAATCTTCTGTTAAACAACAAAAGATCCAGGTCAGCAACAACACCAATAACATAAGTGTCAATGCACAGTTGTTAGCTGCTCTCCAAGAAGAAATTAAAACGTTACAGGCTGGAAACAACGTTTACCATAATAACCCAGGTAGTGAACACTTTGAGTTTCCTCACTCACCGGAGAGGAATTTGCCTTCGTCGAGATCTGAGGAGGATATTATATTGGAAGAAAATTGTCCGAAGAACACTGATGAACGAAATATGGATGGTATCATGACACAGCACGTCTCGGGTCAGAATTACCACACAACAAGATCAAGGAATGAGAAAAGGAAGGTAAAATTAGGTGTTAAGATGAGCGAAATTAAAGCCATGAGTAAATTTAGTGGCAAGTGTAATGAAAATGCTACTTCTTTCTTAGAGAAGTTCCAAGACGAATGCAGTATAATGTCTATCGACCGATCACAATACATGAAATTAATACCCCATGTATTACTCCCACCTTGCTCCTTATGGTTTAAGGCAATACGTGATCACATTAGTACATATGAGGAATTTAAAGCGGCATTGATCGCAAATTATGAAAACGACTTTTTGCTGGCAAATAGAGATGCCACTCTTAGAAATCAACACTTCAATCCTCGATTGCACAAATCTATTGTAGAGTTTGTTGTGAATGTCTATAACGAATTAAAAGTTGTCAATCCATTGCAATCAGAGTCAAGAATAATAGCATCGATTCGCAATTTGCTTCCATTTAAATTACAGCAGATCTTATTTTCCACACAGTGTATGAGTTTTAGTCATTTATTAATGCTCGTTCAATGTTACGAAACCCAATACCATGCTATGAATCTAACACAATCAGGAATGGGTAAAAATAAGAATAATGCAGATCATTTGGTCCCTGTTCGGAATTTAAATATCCGAAACATGAATAATAATACCGAAACGAATCTAAGACGAGTATACTCTAGCAATGCAGGGAATCCACCTAACCTAATTAATCGCAATAATTCTTATGTTAGACCATATAGTCTAAATAGGTTTAAAAATAGAAGAAATGTATGGAGAAATTCCAGAAACACAACGAACTATGGGGATAGAAATAATGGAAGGACAAGAGATGGCAATTCACGTCAAGATCCAGGTATTGAAGTAATTTCTGTACAGAACAATAATACAGGACATAATCATGACTGTGCTGTACAGTGTACGTTATTGGAACCATACCCGAGTATGAATTTAAACTAATTGCGGCTGATATGGTAGGGGTTAAACCCATGTCAGCTGTAGATTCTCATGAACCTTTATCTAAAAATTTTAGTGATAATTCTTATGAACATTTATCTTCCAATTTACCGGTTCATGCTAATTATGAAAATGATCTTTCCTATGATGTTTCTGTGAAATAAATTTATTTACTTCCATTTGATTATTCAAACGTAGGTTATGTTTAATTTTTATTCTTTCTTGTTAATGTGAAGAATCATAATTCAATTTTATAATTAATCAAAGGCAAAGATTATTTATATTAGATTGATTTGTGTTGAAAACTTAATTGTCAAAAGATTATGTTAAGAATAAGATCCATTCTATAAAATCAATTATTCACTGACTATCTTGAATAAAATTCTTCTTTATTTATGACAGCTTAGAACTACGAGGTATACATTAAAATGTAACATCTAACCTATTTGTTATTCAATGCGCCCGAAAAGAAAAAAAAAAAAAATATTATTTGTAACATCACTGTTTGTAATAATGTTCGAAATTATTAATCTTCATAATTTGTATTTCACCCTCGTTTATTATATTTATAAACGACGATGTTTTTAATAATAAAGAATAAATATTAATGTAATAAGAAATAAATGATAATGAAATAAAAGATTTGTTATAAATGTATCTATGTGAACGATTATAAATAATATATATATGAGGGTTAATCAAAATGTAATGAAGATATATACGAGATATGATCAAAATATCAAGAACATATGTAATGTATGAACATTAATGTAACCGGACCAGTGGTTCTTGAATATAAAAGCCAAGCCTACTTATGACTTTTATATTCAGTCCCTTTATCGGGCGACATTTTCTATAACGAAATACTTTAGTTTGTATAATATTTACCTGTACCGTGGGCAAAAAGTGCTCATAAATATGTAATATACTTAGTGGAATGTTCATTTTAAATTAACAGAAAAGAAGAATGTTTTTAATATATGTAAGAGATTATTATGGGATAGTTGTGGCGATGTACATGTTTAGTTGTTCGTCTAACTAGTGAATTTATGTATACAATGGTATAAAGGAAAAGATATTTAAGTTATGTCCGGTAATAAAGGTGAGATTATAGATATTCAAAGGTGTAAGTTAATTTTTGCACGAAGAAAAGGTATTATCGCTTCGTAACTTATATTTTAACCAGTGAACCAGGTTTACGACTTCTTTCCATAGAGTCGTTATAGATGGGAGACTGTTGTTGGTTCCTACTAAAAGAGGACAGAACAACGCATAAAAGGAAGAAATGAATATGTGTAGGAATTGTGAACTCAGTGTTTGCGAAATTATCATAAACTGCCTTTGATTTCATCCATTTGCCATCTTACTGCTTTGTATGTGTGTGTTCTGTATTTGTTTGTATACTTTTTTTTTTTTTTTTTTTTTACTTATCTATAACCTTTGTATATTGAATATTCATAAAAACGTTTCTGGATTTATAACAAGTACATGAAAGATGTATTTCCGTTATCCTTTGTCAAGAAAGTAGGTATTCCTGAATGAATGTAGTGTATATTTTTTCAAAATGTATACAAATGTTTTTGTACTGAAGTGTTCCCACTATCGCATGTTTAGGAATGTATTTCGAAAAAGCATAAATTTGGTCTTCGTTTGCATTTATGGAGAACAGAGAGGGATTGGTGGGGAACCTTTCCCTTTCACTCTAGCATGCAGCCATGGGCGCCCGCAGTATTTTTTGAGGGGAGGTCAAAAATTTTTCAGGGGGCAAAAGTCCTAAATGTAGGCAATTTCGTCCTAGAAGTCCCTCATGCATAAGAGTATTTCAATTTCCAAGGGGGAATTGCCCCCTCCGAGACGCCCATGCATGCAGCAATACGTTTTACATTTATTTAAGTTAGGATAGGTTTAGTTTTTTTTGGTTTGCAACATAAAATAATACGTCAGTGCATGTTCAACGGGACAATATTTTCATGAATAACATAAAATTTTACCTAAATTACCATAATTTTGATTTGAATATTTAAAAGAAAATGTGAG